>NW_023494792.1:42756356-42976356 GCF_904425465.1 Colossoma macropomum | reverse complement strand
CTGCCTACCCTGTCTCACACACACACACACACACATACAGACACACAGCCTGTAGCTGTTGGAGAGTCAGTAATTGAGCAGAGGCACTTAACATTATTCAATTTAAAGGGTGACGGAACACATCTGTCGTCATGGAGCTACTTCCCCAGTTGCCCCTGCAGACCATGTGTGTGTGTGTGTGTGTGTGTGTGTGTGTGTGTGTGTGTGTGTGTGTGCACCTGCAGAGTTTCATCTCATTCTAAGGACAGCAATCACTTCTGACATTTAGATCAGTTTAACACATCTGTTTAATCACTATCAATCTCTCTCTTTCTCTCTCTCTCTCTCTCCACTCTATCTTTTTCTCTCTATCTCTTTCTTGTCTGTCTCCCTTTTCTCTGTCTCTGTCTCTCTCTCTGTCTCTCTCTCTCTCTCTCACCCTCTCTATTAGTCCCAAAATTTATACTGTACTTTCTCTTCTTTGCTCTCTTGTTCAGTCTCACACATACACAGATACACACACATGCTCTCTCTCTCTCTCTCTCTCTCTCTCTCTCTCTCGCTCGCTCTCTCTCTCGCTCTCTGTCCAGAGGGTTTTACATATTGACTGACACGAGTGCTGATTCTAGCAGGAGAATCACTCAAATGTCTGAGAACAAAGTGGGTGGGGCAAACAATTAACGCTCTCTGCTTATTGGCAGTGGGGATGAAGAGGCTGATTCTGATTGGCCCATTGAAAACAGAGAACGTGTGGATTCCTCATGGGATGGTTGCTGATCAAATAAGCTGTATAATCATGCATAATTATCCAACAGTACCTGACCTCACTAATGTTCTTGTGGCTGAATGCAATCAAATCCCCACAGCAATGTTCCAACATCTAGTGTAAAGGCCTTGCAGGAGTTCTCTTTTTGATGTTCATCTGATTATCTGATTAATCACCAAATAATAGATTACTTGATTATTAATGTAATCGATACTGTCAATACATGACATGTTTTTTGCATAAATAATATCTCAAAATGAAGGAAGGACAGTTTTGGTATGATCTATCTGAACCTCTGAGCACCTGAACAGTGAAACGTGTGTGTTTAATGGCTACATTTTTTTTATTATTCGAGGGGAATGAAGCAGATCATTGTTTGCATGGAGCATGTGTGTCTCGAGAGAGAGAGAGAGTTATTTATTCATTTTTTATTTATTTATTTTTTACCTGAAGGTCTACAGTCCCGTTAGCCATTCTTAACAAAGCTCTCATTAGTCGATGATATTGATTTGTTTATCTCTAAACTCTCACGCTCATCTGTAACCCACATTCAGTTGCTCTCACGATCCTCCAAAAACACCACACACACACAAAAATCACTGTAAAAGTGCTGCGTTTAGATTTCCATTCCTGCTCCTTCTTCTTTTCTTCCCTTTCTTTCTTTCATCCACCTCTCTCTCCCTCTCTCCCTCTGTTCCTGCAGGTGTTTCTATGTGCTTACACTTACCTTAGCCATGGGCACAGGCCATGTGTGTGTGTGTGTGTGTGAGACATTTTTCTGCTGCGCCTGTATGTGTGTGTCATCACACAGTTCACGGGAACACCGTGTACAAACACAACGACACACACACACATCCGCATGACAGATGGAGAGAGGTACGACAGAGAGAATACGAGTGCAAGAGAAAAAAGAAAGGGAGCAAGAGCAATACCAGTAGACAGAAGAGGAGAGATGGAGACAGAGAGAGGAGAGAGAGAGAGAGAGAGAGAAAAAGACTTATAGAGACAGTGAGAGGTAGAGAGAGAGAGAGAGAGAGAGAATAGTGAGATATATGCATTAGTAAATTATTAGTTCAATAGTAAAAATAATAATAATAATAGTTGTAATTATTATTATTATTTTTGTTTTAGTTCATGTTGGTATTGTCATTGTTGTGTTATTGCTACTGTTATAATGCTTTGGCAGTACTGCACCTGACACAGTCATGCCAATAAAGCTATTTGAACTGAACTGAATGAGGGAGAGGTAGAGAGAGGGAGAGAGAGGGTTGGAAAGAGAGGTAGAGAAAGGTAGAGAAAGGGGGGAAAGAGAGGTAGAGAAAGGGAGAAAGAGGGAAAGAGGGGGAGAGAGGGTGAGAGGGAGGGAGAGAGAGGTAGAGAGAGGGAGTGGGAGGGAGTGAGAGAGAGGTAGAGAGAGGGAGTGGGAGGGAGTGAGAGGGAGAGAGAGGTAAAGAGAGGGTGAGGGAGTGAAAGGATGAGAGAGGGAGACAGAGAGGTAGAGAGAGGGAGCGGGAGCGAGAGAGTTAGAGAGAGGGAGAGATACAGAGAGGGAAAGGGAGAGAAAGGGAGAAAGAGGGAGAGAGTGTGGTGATGAGAGATAGAGAGAGGTGGAGAGAGGGTAAGGGAGAGAAAGAGGGAAAGAGAGAGGGAGACAGGTAAAGAGAAGGAGAGAGAGGTGGTGAGAGATGGAGAGATAGCCTCTCTGTCAGGACTATATTAATATAAAGAGAGTAACTCAATAGACTGAGGGATAAAAGCTTTATCTCTATCGGTGGTGCTTTACAGGTGGCTAACCTTGAGCCACATGCTAACAAGCCGATTTATGGACCTTTAATTAGAACACAGCATGCTTAATTATTCCTGTATTGAGCGGAAGAACACACACACACACACACATATACACACACACACACACACCCACACACACACACACACACTCTTATAGTACAGTGCCACTACTACTGGTAAACATTAATACAAGAGTTGTGGGGAATTTGTGCTGTCCAATATAGGATTTTTCTCATGATACACGCACACACACACACACACACACACACACACACACACACACACTGAATGAGGTTTATTAAATATTAAAGAGGATGGAACAGAGCAGGGAAGAACAGATGTGTTCCATTTTGTCGTTTTCTCCGTTCGGCTGCTGCAGTGGACAGAAACGTCCTCAACTTAAACAAGGTGCTCATCCCTTTATTCATCCCTCTTCTCTTCTCTTCTCTTCTCTTCTCTTCTCTTTCCTTTTTTCTGTGCTCCTCTCTTCTCTTCTTTTTTTCCTATTCATTCCCCTGTTCTTCGTTTGTTCCCCCTTTCTCTTCTCCTCTTTCCTTCTGTTCTCTTCACTTCTTTTATTTTTCTCTGCCACTTTCTTCTCATCCTTTGTCCTCCAGCCCTATTTTCCACCTGGTTCATTTCTCTTCTTATCCCCCCTCAATCTTTATTCTGACCCACCACTGCTCCCTCCCATCATCTTTTCACTTGCATAATCTCTCTCTTCCTCCCTGTCTCTCTCTCTCTCTTTAAATCCTGCCCTAGAGTGTTGAGATCACCTCATACTCACTCATCGCCTTTACTTTAAGCTTCACTACAAATTAAACACACATTTCTCATCATCTCTGAGACTTCACTCTGTCTTTTTTCCCCCCTCCCTTCCTTCTTTATCCATGTCTTCCTTCCAGCTCCTCTCATCCTTTTCACTGTAGATTTACTCTTGTTTCACATGTCTTCTGCATTCCATGTATGCAGGCGTACTTCGCTAATGCGATTCCACATGCCTGTGTGTGTGTGTGTTTTTGTATCTAACAAAATGGCGCAGACTTTGTTATATGCTTTTTCTTTTTGTTCCTGAGGTTCAGATTATGTTTGGGTACAGGGTTATGCTTAGAAAAATTTTATTACATATAGATACTTACATATATTTATTTATATGTGAGACGTTTTATTACATATATATGGAAGTCCAGAGAGGCCATGAGGTAGAAATTATTTTTTGGATCATTATTTTGAGATAATGAGTTGTCTGTTGTTTCTGAAGATAACAAAATTGTTAAATGAAATGACAAGTTATTTATGTGACATTATTATTACGTGTAATAATATATATATATATATATAGCTAGATAGATAGATAGATAGATAGAGTGTGTGTGTGTGTGTGTGTAAGTGGAAGTAGGTGCAGTGTTGTTGGATTCATTTCTTTCCAGTGCAGTGTTGTAGAGATATTTGGGCAAACAGTTGCACAATTGCACTTTTGGTTTTATAGTCACCATCAATGTTATGGAGTTGCAATAAAAACCAGCAAAATAATAACTCAGGGATTGTTTCAAGAGAAGGGATTTTTTTTTGCCTTGAGGCTGTGTGTGCTTGATGAAGTCATCAGATATGAGCTCCAAGTGTATAGCGGTTCAGGGATTATTGTATTACCCTGTTGTGGTGCTCACATAAATACTAGATATTAACCCTTTAAACTGGAGGCTTATTTTTCTCTCATTTTTTAAGACGCATTACTCAGTGACCACTGTGAAACTAATATGCAAGTTATGAGAGTGAAGGATCTTTAGGGTTTAAGGGGTTAAAGTCGTAGACCCATTTTTGGGCTCGCTTTCCATTTCCAGCAGATCTGCTGCCATTTGAGCAACAAGAACAACTCAGCTGAATGTTTATTATGTACCGTTTTTGCATGACTTATGTTCACTGGCCACTTTATCAGAAACCCCTCTCTTGTATCACCACCTATGCTAAAGACTGTACGCCATCTGTCAATGTACAGTTTGTGTAAGCTATCCTCTAGCCCTTCATTACTGATCAGTTTATGACCACAGAGCCACTCCTGGCTGGGTGCTTTTGGGTTTTAGCCAGCAGTGACACTTACCCAAACCATACTGCTGTGTCTGATACACTTGTATCAGCAGCACACACTCTACCATGACCACTACCCTGTCAGTGTCACTGCTGTGCTGAGAATGATCCACCACCCAAATAATATCTGGACAACAGTGGTCCTGTTGTCAGAAACTGACCAATAATGAATGGGGTAGAGGGGGGCTGATAAACCTATAAGGTAGGTGGAGCTCATAAAGTGGCCAGTGAGTGGAAGTACAAGGTAAAGCGGATGCCGACATTGATGAAATCGGCTCATTCTGGTGACACACGCGAGTGCGTATGAATCACAGCTTTGCTGTCGTTACGGTTCCTCTGGAGACTGGAGGCTCCGTGCCTTCCTCCATCCCACATGCTGCCTTTCTTAGTCTCAGAGAAGAAAGGCCTTCCAAGCTTAGGCCATCTGCTGCTGCAATTATGCCTCTTCAGAACCCATCAAATCCGTCCTGATGGAGATGCTTTTCGTCTGCTCTGAACGTTGGCATTTCGCTAACGGGTTTTGTGCTAATTCTTTTTAAAAGACTTCTAAAATCACTTTGTACTCTCGTTCCTTGTAGCATTTTAGCTTAGCTGTATTTGAATGACTGTGTCTACATGATAAAGTATACATGATTTAAATAGCATAGTAACCATAAAGACAGCTGTTTATTAATGGTAAACTTCAAATTTCCTCCTTACTTTGAATGTAAGTATGTTGCAGAGCTGACACAAGCCTGAATTTTGCCTGTACTTTTATCCATGTTTATAGATAACACTATGTCATATGGTGTCAGAAACCACATAAGCAAGTCTATTTCAGATCGTTAATTGGTACAATGCTAATTGGTGTATCTGTATCTGTATACTTACACAGTTTTACGCCATGACTACCCCAACCCCAAATGAATTTGATCAGCTATGACTTGTTTGGTGTGTGAAGTTTGCTTGTTTAATTCTGCACTGGAGCTATGAGGCTAATATAATAAAAGTCTGTGGGGCCCAAAAAGTTTCCGTTACTTATTAGCTACATTAGCCTCATAGCTCCAGTGGAAAACTAAAGAAGCCAACTTCTGTTGGCTGCATTTGGGGTAAGGGGGAAGACTGTAATATGTAAGTTTTTGCCTATTCCTTTAAACTAGTTTTGTTTTGCTACACTCTTCTGAAAGCTGAAACAGTCAATCCAACTAATCCACTTCAGTGGCAATAAAAGTGTTGGGATGACTAAGGCTTTTCTTATTTTTCATGTCTCACCATCTGTAAAAGAAAGGGCAAGTCAGCCAGATGGATGGATGCTTATGGGTAATTGCGTGAAAAATGTAAGATCTTGTTTCTTTCTTATATATCTCTCTTCCATGTCACAGCCCTCCTTCAGCAGGCTTAAAGGAGAACTTATGCTTTTCTCATTTATCACCAGAACTTCTTACAATGAAACACTGGTTTTAAAGATTTTTGGGAGGAAAAAAAAAAACTGCTAAAATATGGTGAACGTGTGCTGCTATAAGTCACACTGTAAAACCTGAAATAATAATTTAAATGGTTGTAGGTTTAAAAGGTTCGGACCATGTCATACTTTTTACGTATTAATGACGTATTAACGCTCACAGGCTCGAAAAGAAGGTGCTGCTAGATGTTTAGGTCTTGAGTGCAGTATCAACACTGTGCTGATGAAGATATGATGACAATAGTAGATAATTCACCTTTTTTTTATTTGAAAGACATAGTTCTCTTTACATTCTCAACAAGCTCGCAAACGTCAAATTCATCCACTCGAGGAAGGGGTTCGAAGCACAACTGACATTACAAAATGTTCTTCCACACGTTGCATGCTATTACACACTTTCACCAGAGAGGTCTCCAAATCTCCAAAACTTACATAATGCAGGGGGGGTTAGGAGAAACAATTCAGAAATCTGTGAGCCTTCATTAACACAATATTGAGATTTGCCTTACCCCAAATATAGCTGATGATTCAAGACATATTTTGTGTCTGATGTTAAGGAGGTATGAAATTTATATAGCTAACAAGTAATGCAAATCTGTGTCAGCCAGTATGTGGTAAATCACTCTCCTCAGACATCAGTATACACCATATACCTGTGTATATGCACCACTGCACTAGTGCTGTAATCAACACAAATGGACAAAAGTACAAATGTTTACAGCTGTGCACCATACTTGTGTACAAAGCTAATGGGTGTAGTATATGCTTTAATTCGTAGCTACATTAGCCTTGTAGTTCCAGTGTAAACTTAAGAAGCAAACTTCAGACATCAGACATGTCTTGGCTGATCCACTATGTCTACAATAAGGAGATTTTCATATAATGGATGTACAGTTGCATTAGTATTGATAAGAGGTTAGCATGATTTCCCCCCCTGCACTACTGGTAGTTACGCCACTGTCGTGCAGCCCTACCACACACTTACAAACACACCCACACACTCCTGCAGTGAAGTGTTCTGCAGGTCCTGTGTTTAGCCCCTGTGTCTAATATTGCATTCTAATGCGTCTGTCTCTCTCTCTCTCTCTCTCTCTCTCTCTCTCTCTCTCTCTCTCTCCCTCTGTCTCTCTATCTGTCTGTGTTCTCCGTGAGAGAGAGATCAATGCGGCGGTTAGAAGAGTGCGCTCTCTCTCTTTTTCTCTCTCCCTCCTCTTCTCCTTTCAGAAGCGTCGGGCCGTGGATAAAGCACTCCACACACACACACAAAGCATCAAATGGAGCGACTGAGCACCTGTGCACTGTGCTCACACACACGTACACACACACACACAGTACACTTAATAACTGCTTATCACACACATGAGCTCACATTATTAACATGGTCACAGACTTTGATGCACGCACACACACACACACACACTCTTTTTATACTTGTGACTCCAATAGACTCCAGTAGACCTCTGCTCAGTGGTGCAGTACAGTGAGCGTGTGTTATTGCTTATTCCAGACTACTTTGTAGCCAGTGTGACTTGCTTTGAGACTCAATCCCATCCCACTGCAAGTGAGTGCATGTGTGTTTTTGTGTAAAAAGTCAAATAAAACCAGGACTAACATACAGTACCAACAAAATGCGGCTGACTTTATAAAGTTCATGTTTCATTAAAACTATATATAGGTGTCTGTTAGCTGACGTAACAGATCTGGCTGTTAGTGCTTTCCTCCGAGCATGTTCGGCTGTCCAATGACGTTACGTGAGCGGCAGTTCGAAAAGATGCGGTGGATGGTGTCACAGGTCTCAGAAAAAGCCTGTGCTAGCCTTCGCCCTCCTAGCGCTTGTAGTGTTGTGTGACTGGGGGAGTCCTAACTAGTGGGTGGAACTGGATACAACTAAATTGGGAGAAAATTGGGAAAAAAATTTAAATCAATAAATAAATAAACTATATATTCATTTATCTAATTTCTAGTCCAAACTGCCATTCTGCACAAGTTATTCAGGAGTCACATACGTAACAGAAAATTACTCAGAAGCCTCAAGAACTAAATATCATTTTTTCCATTATTTAGTGTGACCCATTTCCTTTATTACAGCTTACAACACTAGTTCTATTTTTCCAAGAAATCCGCAGGGATATTTTTCCAAAGTTCAGTCTTAAAAGTTAGTTGCATATTCTGTTTCACACAATCCAAATAAACCCAAACACGTTCACTGATGTTGAGGTCTGAACACTGGGGTGGCCAGTCCATTGCTCTTCATAGCACTGAGTTGTCTTCTCACAAAAATGAATACTTTAAATATTCAATAGGTGTTTGGACTGGAAATTAACAGATGAAGGAGTGGTCTCTGATTTTTGCACAGTTCTGTAATATTATTACATATAGGTACGTACATTTTTATAATACAAATAGGACAAATGTTTTACCCCATGTCCCGACAACATATAAAAACTAACCTGGGTGTTTTGTGTGTGTAATGTCAAAAAAAAAAAAAACGCTTCTCTTTTAGCATATTGCCAACATATGGCTCGCTTCCGCCATGAGCTCCAAAGCAGCCTGTTCAGAGCAATTTTTTTCATTGGGTCATGACTGTGTGTGTGCGTGTATGTGTGTGTTTATGTGTGTGTGTGTGTCTCACAGGTGTAATTTGGCTAGCTCAGTGTGGCTGGAGGCTGATCACTCAGCACACGGGTGGCGTTGTTTATTTTATTGACTGTCATGTTTTTCTTAGCTTTTCTTTTTTCCCTATTCTCTCTTTCTCTCTCTTTCTTTCTCACTTTCTCTTTCTCTCTCTCTCTCTCTCTCTCTCTCTCTCTCTCTCTCTCTGTTTTCTCTCTTGCCAGTTTCCTTCTGTTCCTGCAAAACCGTGTGTGAAAATGTTCTTGAGACTGAACGGAAGAGCGACAGAGAGAGAGAGAGAGATGTATCGCTGATGTATTGTGAACTCAGCCATCTGTTCCTACGTTAATTGGCAGGCATGACGATGTTTTTCCAACCCATAAACAGTAAATGAACGCATTCGCCTCCCCCATTACAAACCAAACTCCAATACACGAACACACACTGCCCTAATAACTGTGCTTCTGGGGACGAAGCGCTTAGCTAACAGCGCTAAATAACAACGCAAACCCACGCTTACCGGAGCACAGCTCCACGTGTGCCTGTGTGTGTGAGAGGGGCTAAATGCTGTGCTAAATGCTGACTCAAGTCATAAACTAATCCTACCATGAGTCATGAAACCAACACACACTCCCTACCACCCAGCACTTCTGTACTGGCTTCTCTATAAAGCGATGGTTTGGCAAAAAAAAATCTCGTTTACAGTATTTTGCCCCCTTACCTCAGTCTTGATTTTTATTTGACTACAACCTTGGAGAGCACAATAATCGTCCAGCAAGCTCCTTTATGTGTTGTGGTCATAAATACACACATCTGTTTCAATGTTTTCTACTGTCTCTGAGCTAGCTGAGCATTTTCTTTCAATGACAGGTGGGATGGGCAGGTGAAACATGCTGTTGTTGGTTAATATTAATTTTTTCTGTTGCTAGTACAAGGTGACAATCAAAAATCAGAAGACATTTTATAGGATGAGGGAAAAATCATTACAGTTTAATGGAAGATTATATTATGAATCATACCTAATATGACATGGAACATGAACGAACAAGGTAAAAAAGGTCAATTTTGACTTTGTGCCCCTTCTCGCCACCCCAGTTAAACGAAGTGTGACAGTCAGCCATCATCATTGAGGCAGTCTGCCAAATTGTGTGAACGCTGCTATGGTGAAAATCTGCCATCGGGGTGGTTACCAATCAGTCATGATCTGACACTGCACTCGCTGTGTCTCACAAGAGAGGGAACGCTCCTCAAAACATTAACGTTATTCTTGTTCATTTTGATTAAAGAAGCAGCTAACATTTGCCATCGACTTTAGGAAAACATTTAAAAGCACCTAAATAAATCTCTACTTCAGTGTATTACAGGATTTTTTTGTTACACATAGTGGACTATGTGAGCTACTGTAACATTACCGTAAGTGAAGATTTTAACAGTGTTCAGCAAAGAGTACAGGGAACAAAACATACCATTCATCAGAGGCAAATCTAGTGCCAATGCTACAGTAGGTTAGCATGTTACCCAGCCAAATATTATAATGTTACCTCACAATTATTTTTCTCTCGGCAGTTTGGCACTCAATAAAATCACTGGGCCTTACTTGGCCACCCCACTGAAAACCTTCTGGCTACACCCCTGTTTACAGCTGGGACTTTATAGTTAGGACTGGCAACTAATTTCATGCTCCAGTCCAGCAAATCAGTTTTAAGATCCCTTATGTGATTATAGTCTGTCTTTCACACTTGCTACATGAATGAGTGCACTTATGTAATATCCACTGCAAAAAAATGAGCTCTAAGTGAAATATCTTAAAGTTAGTATAATATTTCTTATTATGAGATTGCTGTAAGAATATTCTATGATTATTTAACCTATTTCTATGCCATTGGCATACAAAACCAGACAAAAGTACAGGTTCAATATTGCTTTTTAGCTTTGCAACATACCGTTAATTCTATGTATTTTCACTTGTTTTAGGTCATTTTATCTAGTAAAAGTGTTCTGTTCCATTGGCAGATTTTCTTGTTTTAGATATTATTTACTGAAACAAGGAAAATGAACTGCATCATTTTTTTTTAAATGAGTAAAATTATATGTCAATGGCATAAGACACATTCACTAGATCAGATTACTTAAAACAAGTAAGAATGTATAGAAATAGGTTAAATAATCTTATAATATTCCAACAACAACCTCATAGTTAGAAATGTTAGATTGGATTTAATATGTTTTCACTTGCTTAGATACCTAAACGAATACTAGTTTTATTATTGTGTAATGGAATAGTTGTTTTGGCAACCTACTCCTTAAACAAGTTAACAGCGTATAGAAGAGTAAAACTCTATGATTCTGAGATGGACTGAACTCTGCATCAGCACTGTATTTTTACTCTGTGCTATTGTGCATCGGCAAAGCAAAAGTGGCTTATTTTTATGCACACATCTCCTCATCATCCACTCCTGCAGTGTTATTAAAGTGTCAGAGGAGAGTTCAGACCGTCCTCTACCCGAGAGATGAGAGAGAGAGAGAGAGAGAGAGAATAATGCCAGGGATAACAGAAAAGCACACTCTTTTCTCCGTCCATCTCTCTGTTCCGTAAACTAGAGCACATATCATAACATCCTGGATCTTATTCACACTGGAGGAGTTTTTAAGTATGCATGTCATAAGAGCAAAATGAACAGCATCCTTTCTTTTTCCTTTCTCCTTCTATTTCTCCCTCTTTTTCCCTCTAATTCTTTCTTTTTTCATCCTCTCTTTCCTCTTCTTTTGTCTCTGCTTATTTGGGTTGGAGAGTTCAGTGGGGTTTCTTTCAAGTAGTTTGTGGATACAGTAAAGATACTTAAAGTCTCTCTCTTTCTTCCTTACTTTTTCTTTTCCTTCTTTCTCTCTCTCTTTTCATATGCCTAACCTCTCTATTTCTCTCTTTTCACTATCATGTTCTCTCTCTCTCTTTTGTTACTTTCTTCCTTTCTCCCTCTATCTTTCTCTCTTCTCTCTGTTGTTCTCTTTCCTCTATTTTTCTCTCACATTCTATCATTCTCTGTCTTCTTTCTTTGTTTCTCCACCCTCTCTCAAATCTGTTTCCCTCTGACTCTGTCTGTCTCTCTATTTTATTCTCTCTTCTTACTCTGTCTCATTCCTTCTCTGTCTCCTTTTCTTTGCGCTTTAGTCTTGTCTCTCTCTCTCTTTCTCTCTGCCTTTTTGCTTTCTCTCTCTCTCTCTCTCTCTCTCTCTCTTTCTCTGTATTGTAGTAATATTTACTTGGTCAGTTCATCAATAACATTTGCCACAATGTGGTTACAATCTATGAAAACGAAAGTCATTTGCAGTATAGTTTGGTGTGTATGGTGCGAATGTGTGTGTGTGTGTGTGTGTGTGTGTGTGTGTGTGTGTGTGTGTGTGTGTGTGTGTGTTTGTAAATGTTTCAGTGATGCCCTTGAAATTGTCGCTAAGTGAATTGAATTGTAGAGCTGGGAAAGAGAGAGAGAAAAGACAGATAGAAGATAGCAAGAGGAGGGGTAGAAAAAAGAGAGAGAGAGAGAGACATGCAAAAAATGATGGAGGGTGATAGAGACAGATAGAAAAGATGGAGAGACAGTGCAAGGAGGAAAAGAGAAAAGAGAGAGTGACAAACAAAAAGATGGAGAGAGATAGAGACAGACAGAAAGAGAATAAAGCAGAAAGAGAGAAAAGATGGAGAGAGAAAGACAGAAAGACAGATCAATGGAAAAAATGACAGAGAGAGAGACAAACAGATAGAAAAAGATGGAGAGAGACCGACAGTGACAGAGAGAGAAATGAGAGAAGAGAGAAAAGATGGAAAGAGCAAGACGGAGACAGACAGACAGAAAAAGATGGAGTGAGAAAGAGAAAATAGAGACAGAGAAAGAAGGAGAGAGATAGAGAGAGAAGAGAACAGATGGGGAGATGTCAGATGAAGAACCTTCTGTCCAGAAGCTTTGCGTCACGCACACACACACACACGCACACACACTTGTGGCAGGTTTGATGGTGGTCCAGCTCGAGGTCATTATCATCTCTCCTGATGTCTGAAACACACTTCCCTCTGCACCTGCTGTCTGCCTGCCAGGAACACACACACACACACACACACACACACACACAGACATACACACACACACACACACAGACATACACACAGGATGTTTGTGCTGTGTAGTGGCTTGTCTCCAGAATCACAGGGGTTGACTCCTGGATGCATGTGGAGAGGTGTGTGTGTGTGGTGTTTGATGTTAAGGTGGGCGTGGATGGTCACCGGCTCCACCCTGGTTGCCCTGGCAACAGTAGAAAAAAGTAAGGGTGGGGGGGGCAGTAGGATTTTGGGTGATTCTGTCATAGTGCTGACTCTGACTGTTCAGTGTCTGTGTGTGTTTATGTGTCACTGAGTTCATAGCTCTAGTCTGCTGGACACAGCTTACAACACTACAGTGTGTGTGTGTGTGTGTGTGTGTGTGTGTGTTCAACATCTCTGTTGTGACTCATAGAGGATGAAACTGTCTTAAAGTAGAGAAAAGCCGCTGGATACTGACAGCTACTTTTCAGCAACTGAATCTCTCTCTCTCTCTCTATTACTCTCTCTCTCTGTCTGACACTCTATCACTCTTTTAATCTCTTTTCAACTCCCTGTCTTCTATCTCTGTCTTTTCTTTCTTCTATCACTCTTTCCTCCTCTCTATATTGCTCTTTTCATCTCTTTTCTCTTTCCTCCTCTCCCACTATCTGTTCAACGTTCTTCATCGTTGTTCACTTTCTCTCCCCCTTCTTCCTCTTTCTTTGTGTCTGCTCTCTTTCTCTCTTTTAATTTCTGTCTTTGTCTCTCACACTATCTCTGCCCCTCTTTCTCTCTGTTCTCTCTTTCTCTGTCTCTTTCTATCATTTAATCTATTTTCCTCTCTTTTCTATCTATCTATCTATCTATCTATCCATCCATCCATCCATCCATCCATCCATCCATCAGTAGTATTTCTATCTCTCTTGCTCCATCTCTCTTTTTCTCATTTCTCTTTCCCTCATTCATACACATGATTCAGACAAAATTCAGTGACTGCTATCCTGTTGTCCATGTTTAAAGATAACAGTACACCATACAGTGTTAGCAATCACATAAGCATTAGATTATTTAACGCTGCAGACTTTGAGGCGAGTGTGTGATGATTTAGGCGTGCAGTTAGCATCATACTAACTGGTGGGTTATAAGCTTCCATCGCTTGTAAGCTACTTTAGCCCCAAGTGTAAAACTAAAGAAGCTAACTTCAGACACCAAACTAAACAACTACAGTTGAGGAGCAATTTTGTTAAACAGTTGCCAAACTATCACTTTAACAAGCGCCAATTTGAAGTGTCTGTTTAAAAAAAAAAAAATGTTTTTATGTCAGACGTTAGAAGAAAAGTGTTTGGGTTTCTCAAGCGAAATGAAGTATCCAGCTTATCAAAGTGTGATACTGCTGTGTGTGTGTGTGTGTGTGTGTGCGTGTGTGTGTGCGTTCCTCGTTAGCGTGGGGGTGTAGTATCTCTTCAGCATTCTGCTTCATTAGCGAGTGTGACATTTACTGCTTTATGTTTTTTTTTCCTTTTGTGCCGTCGTTCGCTCCAAGCGTTGCCATGGTAACCCGAACCCCTAGCCTAACCGTCACACTTGGAACAAGTGAAGTGATTAACGGAGCATTTTTTTTTTTAACACACGTGCGCATGCACACACAAAAACACACTTGAACTCACACTGAGCAGCTTTGTGAAGAGATACGTGTCACTTTGCGCAGTCATATGTTTACTTGTCATGGTTTTAATTGAAAGAGAATCATTTGTGCTGCTCTTCTAAAAACAATTCGTTACACATTGTGATACGTTTATTTCTTTTTACACTTTTTATTTTGTGTAGGGTGGGTTTATTTTGAGTTGCCCCCCCCCCAGACTCTCAATCTTCTCTTTCTGTTGTTCTCTCTTTTGCTCTGTCTTTCTTTCTTTTTTCCTTTTTCCTTTATCTCTCTGTTGACAGTGACGAGTGAATGGATGCTGTAGTTGATGGCTGTGATGACAGGGGCTGCCTTGCTGCAAACGCCTTGACTGCACGACCTTGGCGCATGCACACACGCGCATACACGTCAATTTAGCAATTTAGACAAGAGACAAAAAAATGACACATAAAAAAAAACAAGGTCATCAAAGTGCCTCCGTTTTATAACCATAGGGGGTTGAAAAACCACATAAAAGCGATAGAAGAAAAAGAGTGATAAGAAAGCTAGAAAATGACATGATGGAGGGGAGAGAAGAGTGAGAGAGAGAGAAGCAGAGGAAGAAAGAGATGCGATTCCCTCTGGTTAAATGCGGATGGACTTGTGTTTTGTTTGGCACAGTGAGTAAAAATAAAGTCGTTTTTGGCCTCCAGTAAGCTTAATTAGGATCATAGAGATTTACTGATGACTAGCATTAAAGCATCACCTGTCGTCAGAGAGAGAGCGAGAGCGAGAGAGAGAGAGAGAGGGAGGGCGAGCGAGCAGCTGTCTGACAGGCGGGTGGCAGCTTCCACTGATGGTATGGTTAAAAAAAGAATCGTCCTGTTTTTGGACACCACATGCATGCCCACACACACCTCTTTTTCTCTTCTGCGTGTGCAAACACACACAGACTTGTCAGCTCTCTCAGCTGCACTTTTTTTTTAAGAGAGGAAATTACATGTTCTCTACTTCCCCCAGCTGCCTGTCAACTTGCTGTGTGTGTGTGTGTGTTTGTGTGTTTGCAGCAGAAAAAAGATATGAAGGATTCTCAGTCAGATCATAATTAGCTGCATTTCAATTTACCTGTGTCTCTCTCTCTCTCCCCTGCTCAGCTGAGAAGCTGGCTGGGTTTGCTGTAATGATGTGGTGGGCTTGTTAGCCAGTGACTGCATGTCAAATTCCTCTCAGATTCTTAAGCCCAAGCATACCAACACCGTGCAACATTCCCCAAAAAACACCAACTTTCCCCAAGAAACACCAACATTCTATCAACAAACGCTGTCATACTACAACAACTGTCATCATTCTAAAGCAAACACCATCATTCTCCAGCAAACACCAAGATTCCTTGAAAATGCACTAAGCACTAATAATCACCAACAGTCCACCAACACTCACCAACAGTCCACCAACACTCACCAACAGTCCACCAACAAATGCCATCAATATCCAACAAACACCATGATTCTTGAAAAAACACCATTATTTTCCAGCAACATGCACTGACATTCTCCAACAAATACCAACATTCTACAAACTCCTCATTCTCCAGTAATCACCAACACTCCATCAACTATCAACATTCTACAACCACCAACATTCCACCAACAATCACCAACATTCTACCATAACCACCAACAGTCCACTAACCATCACCAACATTGTACAACAATCACCAACAATCAACATTTCACCAACATTCTACAACAATCACCATCACTTTCCAACAATCACACCAATCACCAGCATTCCACCAACAATCATCAGTGTTCTACAACAATCACCAGCATTCCACCAACAATCACAAGCATTGTACAACAATCACCAACAGTCACCGACAATCCACCAACATTGTACAACAACCCTTAACAATCACCAACATTATACAACAATCACCAACAACCATCACCAACAAACACCATCACTTTCTAACAATCACACCAATCATCAGCATTCCACCAACAATCACCAGCATTCTACAATAATCACCAACATTCCACAAACACCAACATTGTACAACAATCACCAACAGTCACAGACAATCCACCAACCTTGAACAATAACCCTCAACAACATTGAACAATAACCCTCAACAATCACCAACATTCTACAACAGTCACCAACAAACACCAATACTTCACCAACAATCACCATCCATCATTCTTCAACAAACACCATAATTCAATAACAAACTCCATCATTCTCCAGCAAACATCATCATTCCCCAACAATCATCAACATTCCATCTCACAATCACCAACTTTCCACCAACAAAATCACCACCAGTCTCTAACAAACACCAGCATTCTTCAACAAACATCTTCAATCTCCAACAGATTGTGTGTACTTATGAGTTTTAATTAGTTTAACAATAATTAGACACACAGGACTGTAGTCAATTTTATTCTGATTCAGGTGGATATTTGAGAATTAATTACTGATCAGCTGTATAGATCAAAAGTGAAAGACAAAAAAAAAAGATTCATGTTCGATATATAATTGCTGGTGTAGCCCAGTTATGAGCCTGAGAACTGTCGAGAGAACTGAAACAGAGCAACAGGCCTGCAGACTAAGAGCCTGCTTCTGGACCACGTGGTTCTGTCAGCGAAAATGGGCCTTCAGTGTGACTCAGCTATAATGAACATCATTTACATACAGACTTTATCACTGTAGCTGCATAAAGGCTAGTTTATGTCTCTCGGCTCCCTTCCTGGCTGACTAGTTTGAGTGCAATGATGTGACTGACCTCACATTCACATAATACTAGCTTCGCTAACAACCCATAAGTGTCAGGGACGAGAGAGAGAGTGGCCGCTGCAGAAACATTTGAGAGCAGACGAATTTTACATTTAGTTGAATTTGTGTTGAGTGATTTTACTTTTTTCTCTCGGTTTCAGGGTGCTTTTTTTGCCTTTCAGTCGTATTTCTATCTCCACTGGAGGCAAGACACAGCTCACTGTTTCGTTAGCAATGACAGTGTGCGTCTATGCTGTAGGCTTTTATTACTTTTGAGTAGGCGGTGTTGAAGAGGCAGTGCAGACTGACAAATTACACCAATCACACGCCACTCAAGGGCTGGTAGCATCAAGGGCCAGTGGAGATGCGTCAGCCAGTGAATTTCACATTTCTCACTTTGTTTTAATTATTGCTGGTTTGGTATATCTATTTTTACCAGGAATTATTCCAGTGCTGCAAATGATCAGTACATTCTTGCTTGTAATCATAAGATGAAAAGAACCGGAACTGGAAAGAGAATTTCTTAATAGCATTTATAATATGTGTAATAATTTAATACTTTAGCATATACAACTTTCATTCATATATATGGTCCGATATATAAATATAATAAATATATATAATTCTATGTCGTCACTGTAGAAGACGGGAACTTAACATCTGTTAATGCAGCAAATGTACAATTCCTCTTTATGTGCTCATATATATATATATATATATATATATATATATATATATATATATATATATATATATATATACATACACACACACACATATATATATATATATATATATATATATATATATATATATGTATAGTTATATTTAAAGATTATTACTAGTGAGAATTGAAATAATAATTAAAATAAATTAAAAAGTAATATTTTCAAGTATTTAAATATCCCTGAGTCTCAGAACATTAAGTGTCAGAGATTTAGAACTAGAGAGAGAGAGAGAGAGAGAGAGAGAGAGTATGTGTGTTTTATTGCTAAGCCTTAAGGTGGTCACAGTGCTGATTTAAGCCAAAGTGTTCTTTATATCAGCAACACACACACTCACACACACACACACACACACACACACACACACACACACACACACTTTGGAGGGCCACAGGGTGATAGAAAGTCTAGTTAAGCCATTAAGGCAGACAATTGGCTCAAATTGAGAGGGAGATGGAGAGAATGAAAGAGAGAGAGACAGACAGAGAGGAGAGAGAGAAAGAGAGAGAGAGAGAGAGAGATGAAGAGAATGCTGAGGCAGGAGAGGATCCACTTGACAACTTAATCTGAGCCCCAGGACCTACACACACACACACACACACACACACACACAGACTTTTTTCCTGTAATTCCACAACACTTGACTGCTAGAGAAAAGACTTGAAGAGATAGAAAGGCATAAAACTGAAGAAATGTACTATTATTATATATTAGCACCAGCGATGATGGTCAGACCACCTACTGCCTTAGCTGTGTGTGTCAGGGCATAGCTACCCTCTTAGAAGCCAAGCCCCTTACGATTTCTGACCGCTTAAGAACAAAAGTCCTCTGATGCCAATGAAAAGCTACAAAATGTAATTACTCTTGATCTCTTATTATATAGGATGAACCCAAACGCACTGAGTTCTTGCATCCTTGTGCCTTTTTTTCTCTGCCAAAGCTCTCCTTAGGTCATCACCCATTTTCGGCAGACACTGTCACCACGGCAATGTTTATATTTATGCCGTCACTGGTCATGTACAGTCTCTTAGGCCTGAGCCTATTGAAGGAAGTATTGGGAATTGCAATAGCTATCAAGCTGAACGATTTTAATGTCAGAAATAGCACCATCCATAGCTTTAAGAGGCACAAATGAAAGCATTATGTCTCATAATCTGTATTTTCTTTTAATGCACAGTCTGTGTCCTGTATCGGTCCTGATATGTTGTCTGGCTTCAGAACTTTCTATAGCAGTGCGAAACAGCACTTTTTTTTCCCTGCGGTCATGCTTGCTCAACGATACCATCTTTAATTGGCAGTAGCTAGGGGGTGCGATCGAACGATGGTATATATTGCACACAATCTTCTAAGCAAACCGTCGCTGTTTTACTCCACAGCAAGTCACAGAAAAATTTTGTTTTACAATGCCGATCTGTAACGCCGTCCCCCTGCTTGACTATTTCTAAACTTAACTAAACTGTTCTGGTTCAAAGCTAGTAGTTAGTGAGATAGGTAAGCAGTTAAGTTCACTGTGGTAAAGAAAACAAGGTTCAATACTGCTGACGAGAATACTGCAGCCAGCAGCCATTCGCCCCAGTTGCCTATGCCTGTTGCTGTAAAAGGTAGGCTTGTGGTTACTTAGCCAGTACCTGCTGTGCTATGCTGTTAGCTTGGCAGTTAAATGGAAAAATCATTTTCTTATAGTAGCTATGCTGAAGTTGGCTAGTTGATGGAGGTTATCTTCACTTTAGCAATGTCTCTGGGACATAATGTTAACAGGCCCCCTGAACTTGTGACCGGGCCCCCTAAAAACAAAATTCTGGCTATGCTACAGGTTTATGTGTGTGTTTGGTTTTTATCTCTTTATAGGGACCAAATTACTCCAGTGTGTTGGAAACCTGAACCCCTAGTGGTTGTGGGGACATTAGTCCACTCTCAACAGAGAAAAATGCTTTTCTTCCTCAAAAACTGTAGCTTTTATTAGAAACATTAAGAGACCAAAGCTGATCTGAGGTTAAGGTTAGGGTTGGGTTACAAACACACAGACACACACAGCAGTACACACTAGTG
Source organism: Colossoma macropomum (assembly GCF_904425465.1). NCBI lineage: Eukaryota > Metazoa > Chordata > Actinopteri > Characiformes > Serrasalmidae > Colossoma > Colossoma macropomum. The sequence continues at coordinate 42,956,439 of NW_023494792.1, read as the reverse complement.
TGTATGTGTGTAGTGTGTTGGTCCTGCCAGGCATCCCTGTGACTTGTGCCTTTGTCTTCTTGGAGTCGGACCTCGTAAAACAGAACAATTAGCAATTGTGTATGTGACAAGCGCACAGCACCCTGACACTCTCTGTCCCTTCTCTCTCGCACACACTCTCTCTCTCTTTCTCTCTCTCGCTCTTTCTCTCTTTTTCTCTTTCGCTTTCTCTCTCTTATTCTCTCTGTCTCTGTCTCTCTCTCTCTGGCTCGTGCTCCGTGGCCCCTGGGTTTGTGCGATGCTCGTTTCTTTTGCCTTTATTGCTCCTGATTGGCGTTGAGGGGGTGCCCTTATCGCCGTGGTAACTGCTGGGGGATTTATTGGGAGGCGGTTGCCGTGGGGACCTGCTAACTGGGCGATGTCGTTTAAATCGTTTAAAGACTTTGGCGTCTCAGCCGAGCGAATCGGCTCCTTCTGCAAGAGATGGATGAACAGAGTTCAGAGGTGTGTTTCTCTCTCTGGCTTTTTTCTCTTTTCTCCTTATTCCTTTATTCTTTCCCTCTCTTTATCTCCGTTCCTCTTTCCTTTGCTATATCTCAGAATAACATACTGTGCATTCAGAAAAAAAAAGAAAAACTTCCACCATGGCCCTTCATACACTAATTAACAAACCATTGTCTTCAGTTCTCTTTATTTCTTTCCTCCGTTTCATTTTCACCTTTTGCTTTCTTCGTCTTGCTTTCTTGCACACATCTCACATAAGCTATGTGTTTCTTTCGGCAGTAATCTAGATATGCTAATCTTTCGATTTCTGTCCTTTTTGTTCTCTTTCTTTCTTTCTAACTTTTCTTTCATCATCTTGCTTTCTTCTATTTTTCTGCACATTTCACATAGCTACATGTTTCTTTCAGTTTATGCTGTTGTATTTTATTGTATTCTATATTATTCTATGTCCTTTGCTTTTTTGTTTACCTCTCTTTCCTTCTTTCTTTTTTTCTTTCTTTCTTGCTTTAATGTTAACTCTACAGTAGTGGAAGGCCTTGTTGTCATATGGGAGGGTTATTTCTTTCTTTCTTTCTTTCTTTCTTTATTTATGCCAGCGAGGCATTGTGGCCTTGTCATTCTCTCTTTCAGCTTGCCATTCTTTCCTTAAAGAAAGTTTCCTGAAAGACTTCTTGTATCTTTCTTTCCTTTGTACTTTCTTTCTTACTGATTTTTTTCTATCTTTGACAGTCTCACTGCTCCCTTTTTGCTGTAATTTATCTCTGGAGATGCTGCAATCTTTTCTTTCAAGCAATATAATCATATTCCCCCCTTAATACAAATATATTCGATCATCAAAGGCATGTTTGGTGTCTGAAGTTTGCTTCTTTTGTTTTGTACTGGTGCTTCGACTCTAATGTAGCTAAAAAGCAATGGAAGCTTATACCCTACAAATTAGCATCATGCTAATTGCACAATCATTACATGCTCGCCTCAAACCGTGTCGAGCTGTTAAGTAATCTGACTTGCTTATATGGTTTCTGACACTGTGTAACATACCGTTAGCTGACATTAACATAGCTACAGACAGCAGTAGCCATCCTAAGGCCTACATTTTGTCTGTACTGTAAAGGGTGAGGAGAAAATTGTGTAAATTTGATTTCTCTCTGAATTATTTCTTTAAATGTTGTCCTTGTTTATGCCATGAAAACGTTGAGGTCCAAGCAGCTGCAGTGTTAGAAAGAGAAAAAAAAATGCTGCGTCATTCAGTGTTGTCAGATTTTCACTTCTGAATATAGATTTGTACATTTTTGGATTCAGCAGGGAGGAGCATAATTGGGGGGGGGGTCTCTCTGTCTCTCCCCATCTATTCATCTATCTCTCTCTCCCTCTCTCTATTTGTCTCTTCCTCTGTGATTCCTGCTTTTGCGTTGTCAGTCGCCCTCTTCATCATGTTTTCCTCTCCTTCTGTGTCTTACTTCTCTCTCTCTCTGTGATTCTGATTTTAACTCATTCCTCTCCATTTCTTTTTCTTTCTTGCTCTCTCTCTGTTTTTCTACCCCTCTATGCCTTTTTTTCTCTCTCTCCACTTCTCTTTTTGCATGTCTTTATTTCTATTTCTGTCTTTTCTCTCTCTGTATCTATATTCCTTTCCCTTTCTCTCTCTCTCTCTCTTTCTCTCACTCACTCTATATCTCCATATTTCTTTCTCTTCTCTCTCACTCTCTCTCACTCACTCTATATCTCCATATTTCTTTCTCTTCTCTCTCTCTCTCTCTCTCTCTCTCTCTCTCTCTGTGATCCCAACCTTTAAATCCTGTAAAGTGTATTGGTGACAGGGCTGTATTATCACTTGTATCCCTGCTAGGTGCTTTGACTCAACACTCTAAAAAACTAGGCCTCTTCTCAGTGCAGGCTGTATTAGTGCCCTTATCTTTCTACTGTGCACAGATTTTCTACTTTTTTCTGCTGCTACTTAAAAACAAGCCACAACATGGTACTTTACTGTGTACTATACTGCATTGCATTATTCTGTCCCACTTTAGGTGAACATGCCCTAATAGATGATCTATATATGTTCAATTATTAACAAATGCTCTGGTAAAACAGTTGATTACCATCAGTATTAGGATTAAGTTAGGTTTGGGTTTTGGTGAGGGTTTGAGGTTAAAGTTAGAGTTTGGTGTAGGGACAGGTATAAGGGTCAGTTTAATACATATTTAGTTGAATGTAAGTTAAATGCAAAATAAACATCCACAGTGGGCTATCCACATAAAGCCCTACCCATTATTCTGTACTATACACTGTTTTAAACTTATACATTATGCTATATTAAACTACATAATTCTAAATTATACAGGATCTGAGTATCGCTGCTGTCAGAACAAAACTTTGTATCTCCGTTTTTGTCGTTTTTCAGTTCTTGACATAGTTTGAAAATGCCTGTTGCTCTACACATTGTTTCTTAATTTCATGATAAATGGACCAAAGGAAACGGCCCAAAATTACTCGGAAAAACTCTGTTTTGTCTGTTTCCATTGACATTTACATTAAAAGTAAAGTATGTTTTTTTCCATCTTCTGTAAAGTTACTATTTTGGAGATACAGGTTTTTGTTCCGACAACAACAATATTATACTTATTATACTACTTTATTCTATACTATAGGTTTGAACAGACAAAGTAGTACCACATGTAAAAAAAAAAAAAACATGTACTATGAAAAACTATGAATCCACCTATTTGTATTCAATAGTTCATATATTGTGCTACATTAAATCTAATTAAATATGACAATTATGGTCCCTTTGTTATCATATATTAGTTTTTAAGTACTAATATCATCCATGATATGCTCAAAAAGCATATTGTAACTTACTGCTATCACAATAATGATAAATACTGTCATACTGCCCAGCCCTGCTTCTCGTACAGACAAACAGCATGAGAAAGTCAGCTAATGGTCATTTTTGTGTCATTTCTTGTCTGCAATATTCCAGGATGTCACTGTTTGAAATCAGAACCATACTGTCTAGAACCAAAAGCTTGTTTTCATTAATTGGTCGGAAAGAATTACAACTGCAGGCTGTCTGGTGAGTCAGGTTGGCAAGATGTGTTTTGATGTGGACTTTTGAGCATAATACATGAACATTTTGAACAAAATCACATTTGGGCCAAAAGATCAATGCGTCCAGCAGGGTCAGGAGGAAGTACTATTAGCCGTGTTTTATTTGAACATCTGTTTTATCCGAGCATCTGTTATAGACATTCTGCTGATTGTAGTGTCCAGTTCAGTCGGTTCTGCTGGTTGAAAGCAGCTGCTGGAGAGCAAAACCCAAAAGCAAACCCAAACCAGAGTGGTTTCCGTTTCCCCCGGGGCCTGCAGAGCCTCTGACAGTGAAGTGTGATTTGTGGAGACGTAACAGGACAGTTCATGCTGACCTTTGAAGCTTTTTTGAAATGCTGGAGAAGACATTTCTGATGAAAGCCTTTGTCGGGCGGTGAAGTGAATTTGCAGTGAAATGAATCTGTGTGTGTGCGTGTGCGTGTGCGTGTGTGTGTATGCTTCTGTCTCTTTCTATTTCTATCTCAGTTAAATTCAGATGCATTCAGTTCTGACTATACATTATTTCAATATTTCAGTCTCAACGTAACTGTTATATAGGCAATACAACGGGGGGTTGCAAACTTGGCAATATATCATCGTTATTGCAAACAACTATGTCACAATACACTTTTCTGAGTATATGATCTGATATATCTCTTTTCTCTCTCTCTCTCTCTCTCTGTGCAGTAACGGCACAGCTGGTAAGATGAACGGGGCTCTGGAGCATTCGGACCAGCCGGACCCAGATGCCATTAAGATGTTTGTGGGTCAGATTCCTCGCTCATGGTCAGAGAAGGAGCTGAAGGAGCTGTTTGAGCCGTATGGAGCCGTCTATCAGATCAATATACTGAGGGACCGCAGCCAAAACCCACCACAGAGTAAAGGTAGGTACACATGCACTCATAAACACACACACACACACTTGCCCTGTACTTTCACACCTTCACAATCGACATCCACATCAGTTCTGAAATGATCAGTACTAACACTGTGTGAGTGTATTATGTGTCTTGACTGATTTTAACCCTTAGCGGTCTAGCAACATTACTGTCATTTAGCAATACTATTTAAAAGTAATCACACAATCAGTTACATAGTTAGTTTCATAATAAATTGAGCTGGCCATGCTCCGTCATTACATTTACAGCATTTAGCAGACCCCTTAACTAGATGACTTACAAAAGTGCATTGTTGTCGACTCATAGATTATTTCCTAGCTATTTTTAATAGGTTAGTGTCTAAAGTACGCTTGAGCTAAGATGCTGCCCGAAACTGAAGTCAGCGCTGATACCTGGAAAGAAAGATACACAATACAGAAATAAGACATAACTGCAATACAAGCACTTAGATTAGCGTTCATATAAATGTTTCACAAAAAGCTGAGTCATCAGTTATTTGTTTGAAGACAGCGAGGGACTACTGTTTGGACACCCAGTGGAAGTTTTGAATGGCAGTTTTTCATTTGTATCTAAAGATTTCTGTCTTTGCTGCTGTCACTGTCTCCAAAAAAGCTTCACTTTTTAGATCTATGATACATGAGTTCTGAGTAGCCAAAAGTGTAGTCTGCACCACTGTACCAGTCCTGGAGGCCCACTGCCCTGCACATTTTAGACCTTTTCCTGATTTAACACACCCACTCAATAGCTCATTGTCAATGAGCTGATTGGTTTGGTCAGGTGTGTTGGGAGCAGGGTAAACCCTAAAAAGTGCAGGGCAGTGGGCCTTCAGGACCAGTGTTAAAAAACACTGGTTTACACAATACGCCAGGAATACCCTGTCCACTAGGAAACCGCTATAATTTGCATATACCCACTTAGAATGCGTAGTAATATGCTATCACTGGCCATTACTATCTCTACATATGAAATGTTTACTGAATTAACAGAGCAGTACTGACTTAACACTGCAACTCAAGGGCCATGGAAATGCAACAATCCCTGTGTCCAGTTGCCTGTCAAACTAAAAACAAAACGTTGCAGTGTCCTACAAACGAGAGTCTGGGTAAACCCGTTCCCTAAAAACCAACTATCCAGTCCTAGCCTAGAAACTGTAAGTAGACATGGGCACCTCTGATAAGCTTTGTGTGCAGATGCTTGCATGGTCCCTCACAGAGTTGAAGTTAACGGCAGCTATCTGTAGTCTAAATGTGCCCCATACTGAACATGAATAAAAAACAAAGTAAAATACTTAATGTTAGAAATATACCAAAAGCATTCAAAAATATATTTGGAGAAGACTAAAATGTTAGAATGATAGATATTTATGCAGCTAGGTAAGTGTTTTAGTTGTGCTGCTGAGTGCTAGCCAGGCTTGTCTTGCTAACAGTTACACACTATACCCCCTACTTTAGACTAGATTACAACAATTTATATACACTAGGTTGGTTCCTCCCTCCCATTACCACATAACTTACAGATTACTTTCATAGCAGAATGAATGTTTTGAGATTTATAACCGCATACTAATTTTGCAGTTTAATAGAGGTTAATACAGTTTTTTTTGCTGTGACATGTACTCATCATTGTTGCCACTCATTTTCCGGTCAGTATGACTATTCATGAGTAATTTTCTGCTTAAACAGGAAACCCTTTGGGACTAAAGAAAAAAAAAGAGCACAACACTTTCATATGCATCTGCATCATTCATCAGTGTACTGTCAATTACGCCCCGAACAAGTATTAGTTTGCAAGTCACATATTTTTGGATGAAAGAACATCTGAATCGATTCCTGTGTTAATTCCAGTTTTTAACTTTGTCATAGTACAGTCTAATGCTTTGATGAATGAGCTGCCAACCAGACAGGGTCAGTGATATGAATGGTGACAGATTGACAGTGTTTTATTTGGTGTATCTCTTCTACACAAATTACGTAGGTATCATTACACTCACTGGCCAGTTTATTAGAAACACCTACCTTGTACTTCCACTCACTGGCCACTTTATTAGAAACACCTATCTTGTACTTCCACTCACTGGCCACTTTATTAGAAACACCTACCTCATATTTCCACTCACTGGCCACTTTATTAGAAATCTCAACTATGTGCTGACCACTGTGAGTTCTAACTGTAGCTGAGCAATGATATACTGGTGTGTGTGCATCTGTGTGTGGGAGTCTGGACATCTGGATACAGGCTAGAATCAAAACACAATGAAAGTAATTGTGTCTTTTATGTCCAGATTTTGTGTAGAGCGTTGTCATTCTAGGACAAGCATGGCAGCGTTTATGATTTCTTTACACTGTAGCTGTAGGTGCAAGCTTGTTTTTTACAAATTTATGACAGATTTTCACTTGTAAGTGTTTAATGTAAAAGAAGTTTGATTGAGCTGAGATCAGTATAGACTTCCTTTCATACTCAGTGTTATTATTTCAGATGAATTCATTCTGATTAAAGATTCTGAAAGGACCACAGTGCAGAAAGTGATGTAGAAATTGAAAATATCTTAAATGTAAGTTATAAATCTTTAATATTTCCTTTCATGAGACTATATTAAATCACACTTTGCATGTAAATGTGTTCAGCCAGTTGCCAGACAACGACACTTACCAAGTAAAATGATTTTACCCTCTTTATTCTCATAAATTTGCTTCTTTTAAGCATTTATTTCTTAAATATATAGCATTTTTTCAGTACTGTGCATATATTTATTGTAAATTAAAAATCAGCTCATGTTCTTTGCTCATTTGAAGACCTAAACTGAAGGAAAACAGTTTGTAGTTTAAAAAGGATCTTGCTGTGGAACAATATCAATGCGTTTAAAGCAGTAATGTTTAATGTATGGTAAATGTCTTGTGTATTCCAGCTTTGTTCGCGTATGTTTGAAACACTTATTTGAGGGGAAAAAAAACACGTCTGTCCTTTGAAGCACTGAGATATTTGACTTGTGTGAAACTCCAGCACATAAAAGCCTCCTATAAGTACAAAAACAGATTTTTCACAGCCAAAGTTTTATTCTCACTCCGCTTTTGAACATGTGCGTGATTTTGAGGAGTGATGAAGCACAAATAGGCTATCTGGCTGTTGGTTGCTGCCTCTACCTTTCTGAAAAGTGATACACTGAATTTACCTGATTCAAATGTGACCTGTGAAATGTGTTTTGTCAAGTTGTCTGCTTTGAGGTTTGATCACCTTTGATCAGTCAATAAATTCTGCCTGTTAATTTTATTATAACTTATTTCTTGAAGCTCTACAGTCTTCTCAGTCATTTTAGTATATATGGCTCTGTTCTTCATTCTGGAAACATCTAAGATTTTTTCATTTTTATTTACAGCTTCCGATTATCTGTTAAGTTGAACAGGGTTAGAGTTATTACATTAACTCTTAACAGTTTTCTGCAACCAAATTGCTGTAGCATTATTGAAAACATTGATTCCAAACTTTTGAAAAATGATTCCAAACTTTTGAATGCTAGAGTATTCTCTTAATATATTACTTTGTTGGATGAATAATTATCAGAGATTTAAATCACAGCATTCATTAGGAGTTAAAACAGCATCAGCATCAGCATCAGTTTGATTACTGATTGCTAATTGCACTGTTTATTTGACAGTGTTAAACTGAATATCGTGCTCCATATAAAAGTAGCTTTAGAATTGCTAACTGCTAGCAATAAGCGTTTCAGTATTTACATGGCTGATCTCTCTCTCTCTCTCTCTATCTCTCTCTCTCTCTCTCTCTCTCTGTCTCTCTCTCTCTCTCTCTCTCTCTCTCTCTCTCTGTCTCTGAGGCTCAGGCTTCATCAGGCCAGTGCCCTCGGCTTATTTAGGGAAGGTCACTGAACACGACTTCAGCTGCTTTAGCTAAATTACACACGCAGATACAGAACAAATCCTTCAATAAAAAAGAGTAGTCTCTCTTTCTGCCCTCTCTGTTTGACTCTCATTGCTTTCCTCTCTCTGTTGTACTCTGTCCTTCTTTCTCACTCCCCCTTCCTCTCTCTCTCCTTTCTTTCACTCTGTATCTCTTTCTCTCCTTTTTCCTTCTCTCTTTCTCTCTTCCTTTACTCTTGACCTCCTCCTCTTTCTCTCTCTCTCTTACTCTTACCCTTACACTGTCTCAGCCCTTCGCCATTTCTTTTCACTTCTGACCAGCTGTGTCATTAAACACACAGGACAGTGGGAAGGTGTCTCAAAACAGACGGCCTCGCTGATCTCCCTGCGTGTGTTTGTGGAATGAAGACACAGAATATAAATGTACCCAAAGGAGAGAAGCGAGAATTGTTTATCAGAGCTGGACTGCAATTTAAAAAGAGCACCCTCGCACACACACACACACACTCACAGGGAGAGAGAGAAACAGGTTGGCCCTTGTTGACTGAGTGATGTGAGAAAGGTCCGGGTTGAATGGAGCTCAGCAGCTGTGTGTGCCTCTTTACTAAAGATGTATTCCTTTGAAGTCCTTAATACACACACACACACACACACACACACACACTCACACACACACATGCTCACACCCACATGCACGTGCACGCAAGGAGAATGAATGGGGTAGTGTGAACATGTCCTTTTCAGCCACACAGTACTGAGGCTGAATGATACAGGTGTGTGTGTGTGTGTGTGTGTGTGTGTGTGTGTGTGTGTGTGTGTGTTTGTTGTGTCTTCAGAGGTCGGGTGCAGGCCTATTATGCTAATTTATTGAAATGTATTCTAATATATGTGTATGTGACTCTGTGTGTGTGTGTGTGTTAGTGTTATAATGATTGTTGACACACACACACACATGCATCTTTGTTAGAGAAGAACAGAGTTTAAAATTTGAAATTTAGAATTTGTAATTTAGAACATAAAATTTGAAATTTAGAACCTAAAATTTAGAATTTGTAATTCAGAATTTAGAATTTAAAAATTGAGAATGTAAAATTTGTAATTCAGAATTTAGAATATGGAATTAAGAGAAACTAACAAAGTTGATCATTTTGACTCTTCAATTATAAAACTAAAATAATCCACCATCATTCATAATAGACTATAGATCAAACTGAACTGAACTCAAAAAGTGGCTAATCAGGTTCAGTGTGTGTGTGTGTGTGTGTGTGTGTGTGTGTGTGTGTGTGTGTGAAAGCTCTTTCTGGGGAATCAATGTAGATTGATATAGCTGTTTCAGTCACCGTCCTCGCACGTGTGTGTGTGGTTAGTACAGTTTGCTGTGTGAGATTGAATTATGATTTATTTAGTTTCTGCTGAAGCGTCACAGGCGATTAGAGCAGCCATTAGCTTTGTTAGCTCTGTACCCAAAGCCAATTACTCACTAGTTGCAGGTTGAACCATGTGTGTGCAGCATGTATGCGTGTGTGTGTGCAGCATGTATGCGTGTGTGTGTGCAGCATGTATGCGTGTGTGTGCGCAGCATGTATGTGTGTGTGTGCTGTGACTGCAGTGTTGCTTTCCGAATCATGATTGAGTTATTTTGGTTTTAAGAGCAAGTCAGCCTGAGAGTTGGTTTACTGGTTACTGGTGTATGTGTGTGCTTGTGTGTGTGTGTGTGTGTGTGTGCGTGTGCTTGTGTGTGTGTGTGTGTAAATGCTGGGAAATAGGCCGTTTTGGCGACTGGAAGTGCTGTGCTATTGCCAGGCACGAATGAGTCCATGTATAGTTCTGCCAAAAGTCTCTCTCTCTCTCTCTCTCTCTCTCTCTCTCTGTAATCATTTGGCTGTGTGGTGTGTGCAGGGGAGTGTAAGTGGGAGGGTGTGTATCTGTTTTATTCTCATTCCATTTCGGCTAGATATCAGTGATAATATCCAGACCGAATAACTGAATGAATGAATAAATAAACAAATAAATAGTATGACCAGTCCTAAGCTTGACTATGAGTTGATGTTCATTAGCCTCTTTGTCTCAGCAGCAGAAATAAACAGAGCTAGTTTTAATCCTTACAAGTCTAAAGTTGTCTGTCATTTTGCTATACATTCAGTTCACATTACATAACTATGCATATTTACTTACATAGTCACAAATCTACTTAAATAGATTATTTAATGAATAACATTAACACCTTACTGCACGTGAGTGACAACAAGAAAACCCACACTCTCATTATAATCACGACACTGTCTATACCAGCAGCAAGCGCCAAGGAGTGATTCGGTTCGCTGCCATGCGCTGTTTTAGATGGAAACCCTGTTCCTATGTTTGATGCATCGTGCTGATGTTCCACCTCAACAAAAGCACTGCTGTTAAGGCAGACACCTTTCATTAAGTCATTTCCACTAGTCAAAAACGTGGAGAAAAGAGAGTTTTAAGGGATATTAACTAAAATGATAGTTTTATAGGGACACTGCAAATGCAAGTTACCAATACCAATGTTTTTGTTATTTGCAGATACTGATATCGCATTTAAATGTAAAATATGTAGATAAAAGTCCTAATTTTGTTTGTTTACGTCTTGACTTGACATGCAGATTTGACGTTTCAAGTGTAGACATCCTGAAGGCTTTGAGAGGCAATACGATACTGTTAGGCCACAGTGTTACATTAGAACTGCATTCTGTATGGACAAGTTTGTGTCTGCCCTCCTGACTATTTTTGTTTGTTTTGATGTAAAAAAAAAATGCAGCAATACCTTTTCATAATATTCTAATCATCTTCTTAACAGATACAGTTTGGATCATGCACACACACACACACACACACACACACACACACACACACACACACACGCACACACACACAAACACACACACACACACACACACACACACACACACGCACACACACACACACGCACGCACACGTGTCACATTCACACTGCCATACACCTTTGGAGCGTTCACATTTTCCTAGCTTTGATCTTGGCTTTGACAGCAATCCGCTTGAGACATCACACACATGCACATGCTTACATTCAAACGTGAACACCCCCCTCCCCACACATACACACTTATACTCACAGACACACACTCGAGCTTACGCACACATAAACCACACACACACTGTTAGGTAGAGGTATGAAAATCACATCCACTGCTGTATATTTCCCTGGACGAGGTTATGAAGGGAATTTTGTGGTGCTTAACATCGAAAAACGCGAATAGAGGTCAGGAACACAGAATAGATGCACGCAAACACATACAGGCTACCTCTTCCAGAAAACACTGTAAAGATCTTTATAAAGATATTTATATACATATTTAATAAAGTTGAGGATCATTTGAATAATAATTTGAGCATTCATTCGCTGTATTTGGTTCTCTAATCAGTATTTGGAATCTTCATCTTTTTTTTTTTTAACCACAGGGATTTAGTTTAGTTCTGCCATCCCAACTCATCCCAAATTATTGGATGAAGCTCCATCACTCCAGCGAACGCAGTTCAACTGCTCTATGGCCCGTTGCTGGGCGGCTTTATACTCCTCTAGCTGATGCTTGGCACTGGGTCCGGTGATCCCAAGAACGTCTCATTCTATTGACAGTGTTTTCTATGGAGATTATACAGCCTTTGTGTGTGTAATTGATCACCTGTGTCAGCAGAGGGGGCATTAAAGTAGCTGAATTCACTGATTAGAAGGTGAATTAACTGACTAGATCCTCTCAGACACATAGAGTAACTCTGTATTCTGGTCACTTTCTGTGTGGTAGTGCAGTTTAGTGCTTCAGAGAGGCGTGTAAAGGGTTTTCACACGCACACACACACACACGCACGCACACACACACGCACGCACGCACGCACAAACACACACACACACACACACACACACACACACATACACACACAGAGCCCAGTTTCCACACACCATACAGAAGAAAAACCAGGACAAACATGAAGTTCTGTTCCGATCACCTCTCTCTCTGTCTCTCTCTCTCTCTCTGCTTTTCTTTCTTTCTATTTACCCTTGTTCTCTCTCTCCTCTCTGTGCTTTTGTCTTTCTTTCACTCTACCCTTGTTCTCTCTCTCTCTCTCTCTCTCTTTCTCATCTCTGTTTTCTCTCTCTTGTTTTCATCTCTTTCCCTCACTATTTTCTCTTTTTATTCTCTCTCCCTCTCACTCTCTCTTCCATCTTTCTCCTTCTGTGTTGTTTGGCACTGAGACAATTCCCTCTCAGTAGGCAACCAAAAGAGAAGAAAAGATCAAATCCAGTTGTGTTTTCTGCTCATTTAAAATGCTCTCTTTCTCTCTCTCTCTCCCTCCCTCTCTCTCTCTTTGTCTCTCTCTCTCAATCTCTCTCTCCCCTTGTCTCTCCTCCAGGGTGCTGTTTTGTCACGTTTTACACGCGGAAAGCCGCCCTAGAGGCCCAGAATGCACTGCACAATATAAAGACCTTAACTGGGGTGAGTGCTTGTTTACTTGTTATCATTTATTTGTTTGTTTGTGTGTTTGACTGTTGGTGACTAAATGTGATTGACTGAATGATGATGGCAAATTAGATAAATCAGGTTTCATCAAAAAGCTCAGTGCCTAATTTGTGTGGTTTTGGAAATGCGCTTCAGATAAAGAAAGCTGGTTAGTTTAAGGCTGTGTTCACATTACAAAGCTGAAAGAGCACAGCTTCAATATTTTTGCCTAAATGTGCCACAGATCTGATTTTTTTCAGGGCACTGTGAACACAAAAACCTGACCTTTTCATATCAAATTTGAGTCACTTCCAAACGTGGTCCTGAATAGAATCTACATGGCTATGCAACCTTAACATAAATGGAAAGTCAAGAATGTCTCTGTGACACTGTGTTGGAAATGGACCCTTAATCACTATTCCTTACACAGTAGTGCTACTTAGAACAGTAATAGTTCCCTAATCACTATTCCCTAGATTCTAGTGCTATATAGTACACTGTTATAGACAACACCAATGGTCCCCTAATCACTATTCCCTAAAGTGGAGAGCTATATAGTACACTTTTATAGGGAACAGTAATGGTTCCCTAATCACTATTACTTACACTGTAGTGCTTTTATGTAGAACAATAATGGTTCCCTAACCACTGTTCCCTACATTGTAGTGCTATGTAGAACTATGCAGAACAGTAATGGTTCCCTAATCACTATTCCCTACATTGGAGAGCTATATAGTGTACTATTACAGAGAACAGAAATGTAGAACACTTTCTAAAGGAAGAAAAAATTGTGATTAAAGTAAATAATTTCATATCCACCTCATTCCTGCGCTGCATGATGCTTTTGGACAGGACTTCTAGCGAAGTGTAAACAGTCAATATGTTAAATTCTAAGGACATCCTAACATGATAGAACTATATCGATAAATAAAAATGTAAGTAATCTTCATTGTTGGAATGCTTGAATGCTTTTCTGCCAATGTTTGTAATCAATCTGTCAAGAGAAACCTGAACCTGCATGTGAGAAATGCTTTAATCAGAGGATTCATATTTATAGCCAACACAAATTACTTACAGTAATAAAATCACTTTATTTTAACTTTTTAATGTTGTTTCAGGTAAAGGCATAAAACCTTAAAGGCTTTCCATAGCAATGTTTAATGGGTACAGACTTAACGAGTACTCACACATTCTCTGACTTAGCTTAAACAGCAATGAATGATACTTCCGTTCCCCATCCACGAACTACAGTTTGACACTAACCGATCACAGTGGCTTTTTACAGTGTGCTATAGGCCAGTCTCAGTGCTGGTTAACCGAGTTACCATGCTAACAGACCCCAGTGATGGAAAACAAAACATATGGTTCATTTATTAATGTATTTCATGCAAACGATAGCAAGACGCTAGTATTCTCACACACAAACATAAGAGAACACTAAGATCTGTGATGCGAAATCCTACATGAATACCAAATTTATTGGACTTAATCTAGACAAGATTGTTGTAGAAACCCTGCTGGTTGAAGCAAGGTGCTCTCATTTGCAACATGTAGCAATATAATCACAACACTAGTGTCTAATCCGTACTGTGCAGTCCTAACAGGCACACACACACACACACACACACACACACACCAACACACACCAATCTACCAAGAACCCAAAACCTCTCACTGAAACTCAGAGTAATCAGCTAATCCTGCAGTGCAGGTTGTCTAACTGTGTGAATGAAGAGGTTTTCATTAGCATCTGAAACATGAAGAAAAGATAGAAAAGATCAGCATCAATTCCCTCGGTCTCTCTCCGCTAATCAGTGTACGCTCTGAGGGCCGTGTGCGCGCGTGTCCTCTCTTGTTCTTGACTCTTAGCTAAGGACGAACGAGAGCTAATCTAGGACACGTCCTTAAGAGTGCCCTCCAGCTGCTAGTCTTTTTTCTATCGCTCCTTTTCTCTCTTTTCGTTGACGCTCCCTCTCTATTTCCCTTTCCTACTCTGCACAAGGAGAAAGAAAACACTTGATTTTGTGATAAAGCATTTGTGGTGGTGAATGTATGCTTTTTGTGCCTGCGTGCGTGTGTGCATGTGTTTGTTTTGTATATAAACATGCTTGAAGGCTAAAAACATTGATTCCTTTGAACCTTTTGTGGAAGTTTTGGGTAGTTCTAATTTTCCTCTCTCAAACTGTTGAATGTTCTGAAGTGTTTTGCTGTGTACAGATATTTTGCAGATACAATACAGACTGTAGTGAGAAGTGTTCTAAATTTGGGGGAGGTTTCTACTATAAACACCTTGGCTAAACCTTAAAGGGCGATGTATTTCTGAATAAAAGCATCACCTGAATGATACTGTTCCTGATCTAACAAGTAATAGAAGCTTATAGCTGACCAATTAGCATTGTGCATGATTAAGGAAGGGATCACACTGAAAAACATAAGGCATACAGCACCATCCAGTTTTGGGGGTGCCTGTCTCCCTGTTGCTAAGCAGTAATAGCATTGTACTGTCAATCAGCCATGCTAGCTGGCTATTGTTTCAGTATGGACAAGCAGAAAGCTTTGGCTCTTGCACTTACAGAACGTGGTTTACAGTTAACTAGCAAGTATGGGGCCGTTAGCAAAAACAAACTAAAAAAATCTGATTGGTCAATGCCAAAATGCTTCAAGCTTCAAGAACTTTTTTCAACTCAGCGCACTGTACTGCACAAAGCAGGGTGTCCTGCCGATTAAAAAGAACAGGAAAAAGGCACCTTGGCAAAACCACATGTTACAATGTGAACCCCCACCAACCCCCAAATCATCACGCATATATTATAGTTTTGTAAATGTTTATAGAAAACAGTATGTCATATAAATCATATGTCATAAATAAGACTATTTGAGATTACATAAGAACTCAAAATGGTTTGAGGCAAGTGTATTCTGAATTAGGCCTGATTAGTTTGCATGATGCTAATTTTGATAGCTACATTAGCCTCAGTGCAAAAGTAAAAAAGCAAACTTGTCTATATTTGTCTACATTTGGGAAAATTGTGCCAGTTTGGTTTATTGCTTAATTTTATTTGTCAATTCATCACTTCAACTGTAAAACATGCATTAAAATAGTAAAATTAGTCTGTTAAAGTTGGTGCGCCAAATGAGCATAAATCAGTTCTGATCAGTTAGTCAATGAAAGAGCCAATGTAAGTTTATGTTTATGTGCTTTTCAACACACTGAGGACAGGTTTAAATCAGTTTATCTGAAGCCACTGATTGTGATATACGTTAGTCAATATGACTGTATTTTAAGTGTTGACACATTTTTCTCTGCAGAATAATACTGCAATACAAAGAAGAGAAGAGATATATGTCTCTAATGCTATAATCTGCTTCAGGGTATAATACGGTATATAATTACTGACACTGTGACAGTAATAAGTGCACTTTGTTATTCAGTTCTACATAAAAATAAATGATCTTTTTTTAACATATGAAGACAAAGAATGCTTCCAAAGAAAAGTAGATATACTGCACGTGCTGGACTACATGTATTTTACGTGGAATGAGGGAACCGTTTATTAAATGTTTAACCTTTAGAGGTATAGTGTTACTGCATTTCTTTTGCCACACATTAAGTGTTACATAATTATTTAATAATAATTACATAGTTAAATAATTAATTACATTAAAATTCAGTTTATATTATGTATCAGCTGGTTTGAGACAGCACTTCTGATGTTTTTTCCTTTTTCTAAATGGCCAGAAGATGGTTTTTCAAGATGATACACCCAACGATAACTTTCCATCAAATTTAAATCATGATGAAATATCATCCTATTCTTCTTACAAACACAAATGTGGTATGAATTGAAACTTCAGAATATGCACTTTGCACAGAATGTCTCTACTTGTTTCAGTGAGCTACAGGTCAGAAATAATTAAACAAAATGTAAGAAGAGATGTTTCAAGGTGTATAGACCTAGTAGGGTTAAATAGACTAAAGCAGCTACAGCTGAAATGATTGCAGCCATAATGAGCTCTGTTAATGTTGCCAGTGAGTGCGCATGCACACACACACACACACACACACACACACACTGCCTTGGATGATGCAGCTGGGTTGAGCGTCTCTGCTGAGCAATGATGATGAGGATGATGATTTGTTATGGTTCATTCAGATTCAGCCTCATGTGGTGTGTGTGTGTGTGTGTGTGTGTGTGTAGGTGGGTGGCATTAGCTCAGGCCTGAATTCTGAACACCACAAACACATCCAGTCCTACATGCATGTGCACATTTCATGAAAACTTTAACCTTTAAAATTCTTACTTATTCCAGTTGACAGTAGGATTGTGTGTGTGTGTGCGTGTGTGTGTGAGTGAGTGAGAGAGAGAGAGAGAGGGAGAAGAGAAAGTGAGATTCTGAAATACTGAAAGAGAGAGGGAGAAGGAAGAGAAAGAGACAGAGTGACAGAGGAGAAAGACATCGAAAAGAGAGAAGGAGAGGGAGACTAAAACACAGAGACAGAGGGAGATCAGGGAGAAAAAAGTCAATGATACAGAGGAAGAGAGAGAGAGAGAGAGCATGATGCTGAAAAAAGAAAGCGAGAGAGTGAAGGAGATAGAAAAGAAAGAAATCGTGAGGGGCCTATAGCAAGACAGACTGAAATGAAAGAGAGAGAAGAGAGAGAGAGACAGAGAGAGAGAGAGAGAGAGAGATTTTTGCAGGGTGTTCTGTAAAGTTTCTTAGTAAAGAGCTTAGAACACATCAAAGACTCTTCAAACCAAAATCCCTCAGACTGCAGTCTGACTGTGTGTGTGTGTGTGTGTGTGTGTGTAGAGGTCAGAGTTGAGCTACACGTGATGGTGAAGCTTCGTTTATTGCTGACACACTTTTTAACCCGATCCATCTGTAGACTTAAAATACTGCCACCTAGCCATTACCCTGTGTGTGTGTGTGTGTGTGTGTGTGTGTGTGTGTGTGTGTGTGTATGTGTGTGTGCACATTCGGTGGGTGTAAATGTGAAATGTGAGCAGGTGATAAATCTAAAGCATCTAAAGGAGCTTAGCAGGTCTGATTAACATTCAGGCACAGCCAAACATACACTCACCCACACTAGAGCTTTAATTGGGACTAAAATTTTGGTCTGAATCTGAATACAGCCTGAGAACATTCTGTCCAAGCTTGACCTGACACAACAAGTTTTGAGTCCGAGCCGTACAAAATTTCTTCAAAAACTGACCCTATGCAGCTCAAATGATTGCAAAGTCAAATTTGCACTGTTTTTTTTCTGTTACATAAAGTTTTTATACACATACTGTTTAACTAAAGATCAAATACTGATACGTCCATATATGCCAAAAAAGAGAAACAGTTCTATTTACTCCTTCACCTCACTGTATGAATGGGCATCTCATATATATATATATATATATATATATATATATTATATATATATATATATATATATATATATATATATATATATATATCATACATACATAAAAGAGAAAAAGAAAGAGAGAACAGCAGAAGAGCACAAGAAAGAAAGAAAGAAAGGAAGGAAGGAAGAAATTAAGGAAGGAAGGAAAGGAAAAGTGTTCTCTGAATCGCTGAAGTGCTTACCAGCCAATTTCATCATGCAAAAGACAGAAGCTTCTGTCTGCCAGACACACATAGACACACACACACACACACACACACACACACACACACACACACACACACACACCTACCTTACTGATTTCTCTGCATCAAAGGTCTACGAACACAGGAGGATTGTTGACGTGAAAAAAGAATGACAAAAGTCTTGTGTGTGTCTGTGTTTGTGTTTGTAAGATAAACTGTTATGTCTTAAATCAAGGTTTATGCTGAGATTTAAAGGGGTCTTCCAGTGTAAACCTAGAGTTAAATATGTTGTGTTGTGTTATGAAGTAGATAGTAATGCAGCACTGCATCCCTCAACATCACCAGTCTGACAGATAGGATTCGGTTACAGGTTTCATGTTTTCCTTTATCAGTGCTCTCTCACTACAATACCCAGTATGCATTACAAATATGTCACAACTGTAGAGAATTACTGTGGTGTCAACCAATCCTGGCTGTTAGCCTAGCTACTGATCCAGAGGCCAATGAATAATGAATGCAACCAAGCTAGCATTTAGTTGTCACAACAGTTGCCAAAATCCACCTTAAACAGTTTCAGCTTTCAAAAGGTTCCTCCCACCTTCAAGATACATCAGGAGGGTGAATGATCTCACTCAGCACTACAGCAGCTCCACTGTAGGTGGCAACTAAACATGTTCACACACATGTAGTGATGGTTACATTTTTCATTTTGGCCAGACTGTCTCTTTAAATGTCCCTTTGTTAAGTAAACTAATAAATGCGTCAATATTTGTGCAGTACTGCAAAGGTCAGAGACCGCCCTTCATTTATTTAATTTACAGTTAAATGGCCTTTAAATGCAAGTTATTCATTTTTCAGCATCAGGAAAAAAGCAGAAAACATCAATTTAACACAACATTATTCAAAATCCTCAACAGCTAAATATAATATTTACAAAAATCCTGTATTGTTTGCCTTTATCACAGCTTCCATTCTTTTCAGCTGACCTGCTTTCAGTTTTTCAAATGGGATGAAGGGATACTTTTCCACACCTCCAAAGTTCAGTCTTAGAAGTTTCATTTTCTGCTTGTCACAAACCAAGTGATACCAAACACATCCAGTGATGTTGAGGTCTGAATAATTTGTACTTAATGGCTGTTTTGAAAGGAAATAAATGAAGGGTGATCTCTGGCTTTTGCACAGTACTGTAAATCGTGTGTGTGTGTGTGTGTGTGTGTGTATGTGTGTATGTGTGTGTGTGTTTCTGTACTGAGTATTGTAATGTATTGTGGTCGTGTGTAGTTTGTGTATGTGTAACCCGTATGTGTGTGTCCTGTCTTACAGATGCACCATCCCATTCAGATGAAGCCTGCAGACAGTGAGAAATCAAATGGTGAGTGTTTGGTGTGTGTGTGTGTTAGGGGTTGGTAGTGTCTATTTCCTTTGTGTGTGCATACATGTCTCTTCCTGTTTGTGTCCGTCTGTCTATATTTCTGTACAGATATGTAAATAGAAAATAAGACAAAAAAATGTGCAAGGCAGGAATTTTCTCTCTCGCTCTTACTTTTGTTTCTTTCTATCGCTTTCTCTCCATTTCTTTCTGTCACGTTCTTTTTCTCTGTCTTTTACTTTCATTTAACTCCATCTGTCATCTCTCTCTCTCTTTTCCATTCTTTCTCTCTATCTCTCTCCTTAATATCACTCTCACATTTTATATCTCTTTCACATCTCACATCTTATCTCTATTTCTGTCTCCTGAGAGTGATTGAGTATGTGTGTGTGTTGTAATGTGTAATAAAGTGTGTGACAGAACTTGTTGTTATTCTCCTGTTTTAACACCTCCCATAATGATTAGCTTTGAACTTTAACACAAGATTACTCCACCCTATCACCCACCAACCTCCGAATTTGTGTGCTGTTTACCTCAAGTCTGATGTGTCTCATATTTTCTGCGAGTAAATTAATTATACTGCCGAGAGCAGCTAATCTTCTTCTAGAGTGGTGATGTGTGTGTGTGTGTGTGGTGTGTGTGGTGTGGTGTGTGTGGTGTGGTGTGTGTGTGTGTGTGAACAGGAAAAGCTTTGAAACAGCTCTTATCTCGAGCTCATCCCATTGCTGTTAAATGCACAAACAATTCAAACAGCAAAATAAACAAGTGAGCTATTGATTTCCCAGAGTGCAGCAGTGTGTTTATCTGCAGCGCCACTGAGAGACACACTTTCCTCATTAAACACCAATCACACTTGCTCTCTCACACACAGCCTTCCTCTCTCTCTAATGCTATCTCTAATGCTGTCTCTATCATGTCTGTTTGTCTATCTATCTATCTATCTATCTATGTATCTATCTATCTATCTATCTATCTATCTGTCTGTCTGTCTACCTATCTATATTTGTATCTATCTAGCATTTATCTAGCTTTCTGTCTGTCCAGCTTTCTTTATGTTTGCCCATCTATCTCTCTGTCTATCTATGCAGCTTTCTTCATATTTGTCTTAATGTTTGCCTGTTTGTTTGTCTGTCTATCCATCTTTCTGTATGTCTGTCTATCTATCTATCTATCTATCTATCTATAACATATACTACAATCATATTTACCTTACTGAATGTCTCTGTCTATCTACCTATCTATATATCTACCTAAACATCTGTTTATTTAGCCATTCATCTATCTACCCATCCACCTGACTCTCAATTTGTAACATACACAGCTCCTCAAAAGTTGCCTTTTTTTTTTTATTTAATTTTTAAGTAAGAAAATACATCTGAAATGGTTTTGTTAGCATAAAACAGTCATGTACTAATGCTTTGAGTTTATTTCTCTTCAATATTTAATCAATGTATCTTCCTTATATGGAGAGCAGGTTTTGCTTAAATAATAATCTGACCGTTTTCTTTTTCCAAACTGTTGCTAAAAGGACACAGTGAAACTCTTTCGGTCCAAAAGTGGTTTAAACACCTGGAAGGTTTGAATGCTAATGAGTGCTGACATCACAACAAGGGGATAAAATGTGTGGCCTTTTGCTTTATTCCTGACTAATATTTACAGGTGTGACATTGTTTTCCTTTAAATAAACCTGCTTAGGCTTTAATATGACAAGTTACTGAAAACGCGACAGAGAAAGCATGATCACTTGTATTAAAAAGGGTTTGAAAAGCTAGGTGTCCCCAGATGAGCTGTATTATGCTGCTGTATTATGCTGCCGTGTGTGTGTGTGTGTGTGTGTGTGTGTGTGTGTCATTTTTTGTGCTACTTTTCTCTGTTCTAGTGTTATTGTTCCCATCTTCTCTCTGACACCTCCTGTCTGCTGTACATCCACACACATGCTGAGACATGAACACAGATAGATCAAAGGCTAAAGGCTGAGAGTGACCACTGAGGGTGATCCAACAGAGACTGAGAGCAAAATTAAAAACAGAAAGAGAGAGAGTGAAAGGGTGGAAGAGAGTGAGAGAGTTGTAGAAAGAGAGGACTGTGTTGATGTGGTAATGTAACATTGATCAGCGATGCTCAAGGTTTTTTTTTCTTTCCCCACTTGTGCATCACTCTTTTCTTCTCTCCTCCCTCTCTCTCCCTCTCTGTCTGTCTCTCTCTTTCCCTCGCTTTTTCTCCTCTTTGTCCCTCTTACTCTTGATCGCTATATCTTTCTTCTCTTTCTTTTATGCCTCTCTCTCTTTCTATCTCTGTCCCTCTCTGTCTCTCTCTCTCAGCGGTGGAGGACAGGAAGTTGTTTATTGGGATGGTGTCGAAGAAGTGTAATGAGAACGACATCCGGGTTATGTTTTCCGCTTTTGGTCAGATTGAGGAGTGTCGCATCTTGAGAGGACCGGACGGACTCAGCCGAGGTAACACACACGCACGCACACACAGACTGATGACTGTTGGTGTGGACGTTGGTTAATTAATACTATGACCATAATACAGCAGCATTCATGCCAATCTGAGCTTTGGCAAAGTTGTATTTTTTCTGGACTGTACTTGAACATTTAATTACCATCAACTAAACCATCACCATATTTATCAGGACACATTACTCTAGCTAAAACATAGACAGAATAATGCCCGCCTGAATCTGTGGTATAAGACGAAGAGGAAGCTCTTTGTTTTGCACCACAAGTGTTTAACCGTAAGCCTTTAGATCAAAATGTCTTTAGGATTACGCTACCATTCAGAAGTTTGGAATCAAATTTTTCAATGATATAAAACCAGTTTGGTTTCAGATAAATATGTAAAATTCCTGTAATGTGTTAGTTCTATATAATTTCATAGGTATCACCGAAGTAGTATGAAGCTGTAAGATGTTAGATGTATGAGGAAATGTGAGATGTGTTGGATGATTCTGAAATGATCAAAAAGCTGTAGAACACTGAGAATAAAATATATATATATATATATATATATATATATAAAATAGTGAATATTATATAGTATAAATAAATTTAAAATCCAGTATGTCTGATATTTGTAAAGGGATAATGAAATGTTGAGGTAGATAACTTGACAAAATAATGACTGTAAATAGATTATTACAGTATTGAAACTGCAGTATAAAATAACTCAGAATCCTTGAAATATTGAATAAACCATTGACAAAAATATATATATTTTGCTGTGTAGTTTAGGGGATTTATAAGCTGTTATTGTATAAACAGTAAAATAATAAAAAAAAAACCCTGATTTAACAAGTGATTCCAAACTTTTGAAGGATAGTGTATATGAAACATAAATTTAACCAAACTTTTGAATTACTTTTATTATTATTATTTTATTTATTTTCATTTTTTATTTAACCACATTATTGTACACTCTGGACACTGAGTTAGAGCCTAGTTGATATGGAAATTCTGTCACTAATACTGATACCAATTTTAAAGTGATAAAAAGTCCCATAAAGGATAATCTTGGCATACACTTTTAGTCAGACAGTGTGGCCTAAAACATACTTCACGCACGTATGCAAACACAAACGCTTCAAGTGACGCAAATTGCTTTGTGCGTCATTGCGTTAAAAACTGTTTCAAGATGCACTTCATAATGCAGCAAAGGGCGCTAAAACAACAGTCGAGCCTGGCCAAGCTGTTTTATACCACCAGCCTACTTTCTCCTGGTCAGCTGTCATGGCAGACTAGCAGTCTCTCGCAATTCTGGCTTGCTCGTATAAACATATGATACATCATTGTCTTTTCATTCCAACAGAACAACTAATGCAGCACAGTTGTGACTGTTGGAACAACAGATCCTGTTAACAGACACTCTGATTCGTCCTCTGTCGCCCCCTTGAGTACTGAGTGTTTTAACTGACACAGTAACGTAAGAACGCTCTGTGAGTTTGTACAGCAAGACGTCTTGTCTTGGCCAGGTGTTGTCATATGCATTCACATACTTGCACTGAGTATGTTTCTGGCATTGCATGAATTACAGCAAATAAGTTATTCATAGTGGAATTGTGCTCTTGAACACATTTTTTTTAAATAACATTTTTTAAAAGATATCCATATTTAGAGAATGCATCAGTATCGGTAGATATCAGTATTAGGCCAATATCAGCAGAAAATGCTGGGTGGGATGTCGGAGAGAACGAATGAGAATTAATCTGATCCAAATCTAACAAATCTAGCTTGAAACAGTGCACACACTCACACTGTGCGATGTAATGTTGTTGGCTGTGTATATGTAGTAGAGTGTTTGAATAGTTTCAACATCATGGCCTACTTTTAGAAGATCATCTGATTAAAAACAATAATAGCATTAAATGAATACCATTACCGACTCATAAGAACAAAACACACTAAACATGTAGTAAAAATATACTACAAAAAGTGTGTGTGTGCTGCTGTGTGTCGTCCTGTAAAGCCGGAAATAGTAACTGAAAAGTCAGGGGTGCTTCGGACCCCTCAGATTTCAGAGGAGTTTTTTGGGCCATGTCACATGTCCTTACATATTAACGTCACATGCACAGGCTCAAAAACAAGGTCCAGCTCGATCTTAAGGTCTCAAACACAAACTGATGAAGACTACTTGGAAGACATGCCTTTTACCAAGTTTTAATTGAGATCTGTTTGAATACTCTTTTTATCTACTCTGGGAAGGGGTAAGGGGTCCGAAGCACAAGCCAAACTCACATTACAAAATGTTCTTCCACACGTTGTGCACAATTATACATCTCCACCAGAAAAGTTTCCAAAACTTACATAGTACAGCTTTAAAATTGTGTAGTTTTTAAAAAAAAAAAATATTGGATCGGCATCAGTATCAACCGACGTTCTAGGCTTCAATATCGGTATCTTCATCAGAAAAGAGAAAGTGGTATTGTGCCATGGCTATCCATGTATAACCCTTTCATAAGTAGCCTGATTATTATGCAGCATCAACTTCACGTCAACAGTAGAACACTATGATGAATCAGCAGGTTACATGCAATCAAGATCAAGATAATGGATCTTTAAAGTGGTGACACTTCATAACTTCCGATTCTATTAATAACTGAAACACACAGTTGTGCTGTCTGCTGTGTGGGGCCGGTAAAGGCCAGGCAGTTTTAACTCACATTGATTATCACAAATGTATGTTGCCAGTGTGTCCAAGTTTTGGGGTATTACACTGTATATTGTGGGAAGAAAATCAGATCAGTAGAAAGATTTGATGAATCGATTGAACTAAAACTGATTGTTGCATAGGCATTCGACACTGAGCATGCTAACCCTGTTTTTGAATCCCACCGGTGGGACCATACTCTCTGGGGACCAGCTACGGAAATTCCACTAAAGGGTTAATTGTCAGTGGTAAACCATTGGAGCTGATTTTATTGGCCAAACGATATATTGGTCAGACCCTGTGTGTTGTACTGCATATGGTGCTACCAGTACATAGAAAATAAAACAGCCCAGAATGCTCAGTTCTTACTAGCTGTTATCCATTTTCCAGTACATCTGTTTAACTCCCCTCTTTCTCTCCTTTATATCTTTCTCATTCACTCTCTTTGCTTTCTTTCCTTCTTACTCTCTCCCTCTCTCTCTCTTTCCGTTTTGCTCTCCTCCTCTTTCACCTCTTCCTCTCTCCTTCCTTCCCCTCCCTCTTTTCTGTCTCCCATTCTTTCTCCCTCTCTCTTTTCACCTCTCTTTTGTGTTTCTCTCCCTCTACCCCCCACTCTTTTTTCTTTCTCTCCCTCACTCCCACTCCCTCTCTCTCTGGTTCTCATGAATATTTTAATTCCACATGAGATTAACTTTATTCCCTGAGCTCATGCTGAGAGATATATTTGAAATCGCCCTGACGGAGTGGATATTCGCTTTGCCGAACCCCACCCTATCACAAAACGAAAGAAAACGGAAGGACTGAATAAATAGATGAGTAAACGTGTGTGTAGAGGGGAGCAGGTCAACCGCTGTGGTCCCTCGGAACCTGAAGAGCTGAGCTGTATAAGCTCGCTCCTATTCCCATTGTCTCTCTCTCATTCTCTCTCTCACGTTCTCACCCACTTCGTTTCTTGCACTTTCTTTCTTTTCCCTCTCCTGTTCTTTACCCTGTGCTTTATTAGCAAAATGTTTTATTATGGCATTATTGCATACAACAACAGAAAATGAAGTTATACCAGATTATTAATCATCATCAACTTTTCTTTTCTTAATAAGTTGATAATAAGTTGATGCTTTACCTCACTGGTTGACCATTGGATTGTGACCCCCCCCCCTCCTCCAACCACCCATCCACTTCTGTCTTTCTTTCTGCCTTACACTCCTTCTCTCTGTCTCTCTCCTTCTTCTGTCTTTCTTTCTCTTTCAGTTTCAATCTCCTTCTCTCTCTGTCTCTCTTTTTAATATGTCTCTCTTTCTGTCTCTCTTCCATCCTCACTTATTCTTTCTCGCTGTCTATGTGTATTATATCCCTCCTTCTCTACTGTTCTTTCTGTCTCGCTCACCTTTTCTCTCTCTACCTCTCTTCTCTCTTCAATCTCTCTCTCTCTCACACTCTCTCTAATTCCAACTAGAGGTCTATCAATCACCATAGAGTTTCACTATTAATAAAATATAGATCATGCCACATGTGAGTTCTATGTCTAGGGATCTACCCCACTTACTTCCAACTCTCTCTCTCTCTTTTTTCTTTCTCTTTCTCCTTTCTCCCTTACTCTATCTGTATTGCCTCCCTCTCTCTCTCTCTCTCTCCTGCTCTCTCCTTTCTGATCACACCATGTGGCCCATCATATATTTACACCTCCTGTCTGTTGCTCCACTACAAATAGAAAGAGAAGATAATTTGGACAGAAAAAACTTTCCTTTTACTTTCCTCACTTACACATCCTTCCACCTTTATGTCCGGTTTATTTGGAGTGTAGTTTGGAGCAGGACAGCAGGAAAATGAGGACTTGGAGTCTGAAAGTTTGGAGAAGAAAGAAAAGGAAAGTTTTTTTTTCAGTGTTTACTCCCTGGAGATTGTGTCTCTGGAGGCTTCTGAGCTTTTGCCAAAACACACAGATCGCTCCTTTCGAGCCTAAACCCACTTTAATGACGGCACTAATTAAACAACCTTAAAATAAACACCCTTTCATTCGTCCACAACGGAGTGGCCGCACTCTCTCAGGAAAACAAAAAAACGGGTCGCAGAGGAGGAGAGAGGGCAGAGAGAGAGAGAAGAGGGAAAGTGTTGGTTAGAGAGCAGATGAAGTGGACAGACAGCGCCTCCTACTGAACACAGAGGTTTTTCTGTCAAATTTTCTTTTATACTTTCTTTCTTTATTTTTCTCTTTTGCACAAACATCCTTCGCAGCAACATCTGCATTTTATTTTTATTTTTTTTTACTCTTTTCATTCATTTTTCATTATTGCTGTATTTCTTTTTTGTATTGCTATTTACTGATTGCTCTCTTTTCCACTGCTCTCTTTCTTCCATCTTTCTTTTATTGGTATTTTCTTTCTTTCTTTCCTTCTTTCTTTCTTTCTTTCTTTTTTCTCCCTCCTTTTTAATTACTTACTGCTATTTGTCTTCTTCTTCCTTCTGTTATTCCTATCTTCTTTCTTTCTGTTTCTTTCTTTCTTGCTTGCTTTCTTTCTTTCTTTTATCCTTTCTCTTTAATTACTATTTGTCTTTTTTCTTCCCTCTGTTATTCCTACCTTCCTTACTTCTTTTTTTTTACTTCGGTCCATTTTTTGTTATTGCTTTCTTTATTTCCTTTCATTTCTTTTGCCTTGCAATTTGCACTTTTTCTTTTGATTTTTGTTTTTCTGTCATTCTTTCTTTCTGAGATTGCTGAAATATCTTACTCACTGACTTAGACTTCTTACTTGTGTGTGTGTGTGTGTGTGTGTACAGTAGAGCAGACTCCTCAGACAGTGCCAGTTTCCCAGCATGCCTCCATATGGCCTGTTCCTTTTCCTGCCACCTGCTTTTCGGCTTAAAGACTAAAGACTCCATTTCCCAGCAGCCCCTGCAGGCTTGGTTCCAGCGCCACTCAGCCTCATGGGATCGTTTGTCATGATTACAGCGGGAAGGCAGGAGATTGCTTTTCACCGTTGTCGTTTTTTTAGAGTGTTCGGGGAGGGGGCGGGGGTTCTATCAGGCACATAAAAATGCAAATGTGTGTGTGATGCACAGAGTGGATTTTACAGAGCAAATGGGTGCAGCAAGGTGGAGGGTGTGTGTGTGAGAGGGAGAGAGAAAGTGTGTGAGTTTGTGTTCCGGTACACATAGTCCTGTGTGTATATGTGTGTGAGAGCGTATACAAACACTACATACATTAGGGGTGTGGGAAAAAATCGATTCTTGGATGTATCGTGATGCAGACGTGAACGATTCTGAATCGATTCACAAATGTCAAAAATCGATTTTCTAAATATTGAATTTCTAACGTAATGTTGACAGAACGCAAAGGGCGGAACTTGGAAGTGGGTAAGCGAAGCATCCGGACAGTCTGTGACAGCACATGACAAAAACACAACTGGATGAGTGAGAAACCCGACCGGCTCCCTCTGCATTAAAAGCCAGGTCAGGTCAGGAGTCGACAACACAAATATTAACTTAGAAGAGCCATTTTGTCCTTTCAACAAAAATCAAACCACCTTGGGAGCCACATTTTATCTCCAGTATGTGTTAATGTCCTAGTATAGGCTAAAAAATATAAACAAAGAGGCAGACTTACTCTGCGCTGCTTTAAGCTTTAGCTACAGCCGCTTTTCTACCATCTCCTCCAGAAAACTTTTCCTCAGAAGTAGAGCAGCTTATTGTAAAAATGTCTCTCAATGTTCGACTGCTTTACAAGGCTGAAGTCACTTCTTATTCTCCAGCTTCTTGTTCGAATTTTCCCGTTCCACCTTAAATTCTGACTGAGGCGCCGAATGTAAATGCGGCACCATTTAAGGTGGAACGGGAAAATTAGAAAGAGAAGCGACTTCATCTTCACAACTTTTTAGTGTTTGACAGTCTCTCGTTGCAGATTTAACGTACCAGGAAACCAACTACGCTGCTTATGAATGCGAATAAGTCCATTCATCTCCAAATGTTCGTCTGTCTTTCTCTTTTCCTTTTTTTCGTTCGCTACTGGCCAGGCAAAACCTCGTTGCTATGTGACCTGCAGTCTGCACGCCAGTTCTCAGTCGTTGCGAAACAGGGCTTTCGCGCTACCCCCCTTCTATCACAAGACCAAAGCCGAAGTTATAAAATCACTAAAGAAAAAGGGT
Organism: Colossoma macropomum; assembly: GCF_904425465.1. Classification (NCBI taxonomy): domain Eukaryota; kingdom Metazoa; phylum Chordata; class Actinopteri; order Characiformes; family Serrasalmidae; genus Colossoma; species Colossoma macropomum. The sequence continues at coordinate 42,927,348 of NW_023494792.1, read as the reverse complement.
AGGACGGCTATAAAGTGCTGCGTGGTCATCCATGACCATTGGATCTTATTTCACCGAAACAGCGCATTTTATCACAGCTGAGTGGCAGCAGCGTCTCCAAACAAGAGCAGTGAATGAGAGCCTTCCAGTTCTCTTGCCACGTCACTTCCATTTGATTTATTAATAAAAGATATTGGATGTAAATGCATTAAAGATCATTACAAATACTTAGCTTTAAAACTACCAAGTCCTCAGACAGTAAGAAAATAGAAATCATGTATAGAAAAAAAAAGATGCATCGATAATCGTTTTATAATCGCATCGCAGCCCTCTGAATCGTAATCGAATCGAATCGTGAGATGCCTAAAGATTCCTATCTCTAACATACATACATGCGCATATGTGGGAGTGCATATGCACATGTTATGCACATATATACTATACTGTTCAAACGTTCAAATGAGATTTAAAAAGCTACTCATCGGGACAGTAGAATTTATTTGCTGAGGAAAAACACTAACATTAGGAAAAATACAAATAACCTCAATACAATAATCTTATGTCTATCAGTGTTTTCATTTAAACATTTCCAAACCTAAACTCATGGCAGCCCAGAACTATTTGTAGTTAACATCCAGTACATGGTTTGTCTAATCAATCAAGATATGAAATACTTTGTAGTGTATTTATGTTTATTTGTATTTACTCCAGTGTTATAAAGTGTTTTTAGTGTTGCAAACACATTGCTAAGTACTATACATACACCGACTGGCCACTTCATTAAGTACACCTCCTTGTTTCTACACTCATTGTCCATTTTATCAGCTCCACTTACCATATAGGAGCACTCTGTAGTTCTACAATAGACTGTAGTCCATCTGTTTCTCTTCTTTCTTTGTTAGCCCCCTTTTACCCTATTCTTCGATGGTACTACATATACAATGTAGAATGGAAACTTTTGTTTTTGTTATTTAATACTATTATTTAGTACATGTAAATATAGAGTTTACATAAAATAAATTAAGTTCTGAATATTAATACAGCAAAAAAGTTCTTGTGTAAACTGCGACTGTTGTCAACAGAAAAGATGCTCATATTGTTTAGAACAATTTTACACAAGAAGTAGCAATCATGGTGCAGGTGAAGGAGCTTCCTAAAATTCTCAGGGGCAACATTATTAAGCAACACTTGAATGGAAAAGGCTACAGATCCCCAGCAAAGACTCATCTCTGTCATGACAACTAGTTTGAAAACATGCATGTGGAAAGTTGATGGGACTAATTGTCCCTGGATAGGTGCCCTACTCAGCGCTCTCAGACTATTAATAAGGACAACAAAAGAGACGCTGGCAGTCAGTCGAAAAGAGTTGCAGGACGACCTGAAACCAGCAGAAACTACAATTACACAGAGAACAATAAGAAATATTCTGCACAGCAATCGTCTCCATTCCTACAACCCATGCAAAACTCCTCTGCTAAAAAAAGGAGTACAGAGATATGCGTCTGAAACGTGCACAAGCATTTAGACAAGTCGGAACTCTTTTAGAACAAGGTACTGGTCAGACAAAACAAAAAAGAGAACTCTGGCAATAATTCAGCTCATCATGTTTAGAGAAAGAAGGGTTGTGCATACACTGAAAAAAAATGGTTCATGATTTTGTGTCAAATGATTGCACAAAAATAAAATATGTTATGTCAACACAATTGTTTTCTTAATGTTTACTTGTTTTGGTAATTACTACCTTTATGTCATTTATCCATGTGCAACCATTCAACACATTTTAATCATTTATTAATTCAAAGCACCATTTTTCAGTGTATGATCCCAAGAATATCATATCATTTTGCAGCATACTCATTAGTTAAAACTTAAAACATCATATTAGTTAATTAAGTAATCGTATTAGAATCATTTTATACTTGTATCTGCAATAAACTTGGTTTTATGTTGTTAAAAATAGTGATTCCAAACATTTGAACAGTAGTGCACTATAAAAATGGTGACTTACAAAAGTAGGTAGACTGGCTGTCTTATAGTTTTGAGTTCACTGAACTTAAATAGTACGTTAACAGAACAATAATCGTGTGTGTTACATTCTGATTTTCATTGTTTGAAGTTCAGTCGAACTTTTATGATAGCCAGGTTACTTACTTTTTAAAAGTCTTTATAGTGTGTATGTGGCTATATGTATAATATGTGTATGTGTGTACATATACAGACGTGTATGCAAATATGTATATTTGTGTGTGCTCATATATACAAACTCACTATACATGTTCGCTATAAGTGTGTGAGCTATTAGCATCCTCTTCTTACCCCATGATCTTATTCCCACCACAATCTGAAAACACCAACTAAACTCATAAACCATTGAGAAATGAGAGATGTTCATATATATTTGCTGACTGTTTGTTGACTGTTCAGTGTTCACTGTTCACTGTTTAAAAAGAAAGTTGAATGTTTATTGTTGTTGCATGTTGAATGTTTTACTCTGAGCCACTTTTGCAGTAAAGTGCTGTCTGCCTTCTTCTCTGTACAATCTCTGTTTTTTGGCTTTATAACGACCTGTCCAACCCTTTTGTCTTGTTTTGTTTTTCTCTTGTCTCTCCTCTTCCTCCTCCTCCTCCTCCTCCTCCTCCTCTCTCCTCCCTCGTTCCCTCCCTCCCCCTCCCCCTCCCCTCTTCGTCCCTTCCTGCAGGATGTGCGTTTGTCACGTTTTCTACCAGGGCAATGGCACAGAATGCAATCAAAGCCATGCATCAGTCTCAGACCATGGAGGTACTGTACTCTCGTCTCTCTCTCTCTCTCTCTCTCTCTCTCTCTCTCACTTTTTCTCTCTCTCTTTTCTACCTCTACCTCTGTTTCTGCTTCTCTCTTCTCTCAGTCTCTCTTTCCTTTCTCTCTCTTGCTTTCTTTTTTCTCTTTCACTCTTTCTATTTCTCTTGCTCTCCATATTTCTCTTTCTTCTTCACTCGCTTTCTCAATCTCTCTCTCTCTAGGCTCTATCATATATTTCTCTTTCTGTCTACCTCTCTCCTATCTTTAGCCTTTGCTGTCTCCTTCTCCCTCCCTCTCGCTCTCTACCTCTCTTTCTCCCTCATTCGCTTTCTTTTTCTACCACTATCCATGTCTTGCTCTATCTCTCTCTTGTTCTCTCTCTCTCTTTCTCTCTTTCTCTCTCTCTCTCACCATCATCTCCCTCTCCGTCTCTCACTGCCTCCTTTCTCCTTCGGCCAATATCACAGCCAGTATCTATCAGCCAAAAGTCTGTCACTTCAAACTAAGGCCAAAGTAGGGCAGAACTTTATAACTTTATATTTAGAGACAGAGAGAGAGGTAGAGAGAGAAAGAAACTTCTCCAACAGTCACTCCTCATATTTCTGAAGCTGAAAAAAGCGTTTAAACTTTTAACTTTGTATTAATAACCCTCCTCTTCGCCATTAGTGTCAGAATTTGAAGCGGGAAGTGCCGTGGCCACCCCCTGGTCAGTCAGGAAGGGTCCTTCCTGACTGACCAGGGGGTGGCCAGGGCACTGCCCGCTTCAAATTCTGACACTAATGGCATGACGCTAAAGGCTGCCTTTAGTCTTTAATAACTTTGCGACACTTTAATAACACACTTATGTCCAGAAAGCTGTCATTCGGTCCTTAGTGTTTAGCTGTCCATCTCACTGCTTGTCAAAATGTCACATCACTGAGTGCTGACAGGCGTTTTTATATAGGGCCTATGTGTGGGTGCATTTGATAGAGAGAAAGAAAGCCTGAGCATGCTAAGGGTGTAGCGATTTCAGTGCAGTGTCAAAAAATAATAAGTCTATGGAAATAATAAATGTAAAACCGTATCGCCAGTATTCCCCTCATGCTCTTCTGACTATGTACCATCTACCATCTTTTGTAGTAATCACACTCAAATGACTAGGATTTTTTAAAAAGCACTTATACATTTTAAGTGTTGCATATATTTAGGGTCACATTAAAATCACATTAAACCTGAAAATGTATGTATTGTTACACCCCTAGAAAATACACCACATGTCCAAAAGTATCTACACTCCTTTTTACTGGCTAATTAGTAAAACCAACTCCTTTCAGCCCCACATGAGCCTAAGGTCAACATGCCTAATGACAAGTGTCAGCAAGACTGCATTCTCTGGGTTGATGGAACTCCTTTCAATACCTTTGGGATGAGATAGAGAGGTGTTTGTGATCCAGAACTAATCATCCAACATCAGTACCTGACCTCACTAATGCTCTTATGGCTGAATGCAATCAAATCCGCACTGCAATATTCCAACATTTAGTGTACAGCCTTCACCAGAAGAACAGAGGCTGTTACTGCAGTAATGGGGAAGGGGGCAAAGTCTCTATTAATACCCTTGAAGAAAGAAGAAACTGGATGAGCAGGTGTTTACAAACTTTTGGACATATAGTGTATTTTAACATGGAACTGCTATACACTCTATACACACACATACACACTCACACACATTATGTGCTCTCCATGCACAGCCTTAGGGCATTAACCTATATTTGCTGCCCCCTGAGATATGTATGTGTGTGTTGTCCATCACTCTGCTGCAGAATTCCTGATGTCCATTAACCTTAATAACCCATCATTATGACTTCAGACAATAAAATGTAACCATTAAAAACCCTCAATTAACCAACTGGATATCTGCGATTGTTACAAATTCCGCAAAAGTGACAAGGACAAGGCTAGAAAAAAACATCATGGCAATTAGGAGTAATTACAGAAAGCAGATAAAATTCATAAATATATTGAATTCCTTGTCCAAATTAATAACTTACAAGTATTTATAGCAGTCAGAACAGACAATTTGTGTATTTGACTATGTATTTATCTCTTTATGGGGACCAACCCCCTGGTCTCATGAAAATATGACTATTATGTGGTTGTGGGGGTGTTTAAATTAGTCTGCTCTCCATTTTTAATTGCTTTTAATTGAATTGAACTGAATCATGGGGAAATTATTTCATGATTAAATGATTCATTTCTTAAAGAATTGTAATTGTATATAATGGAACCAATCAAATTGAAGAACCTGAAGTACCTGTATACAATTGACTTGATTAAATTTGATTGGATTCCTTTTGATTGAATCACAATTCTTTAGGAAATGAATCAGTTACCTGAGGTATCTATCCACAACTGATTTAATTCTATTAGATTTATCTATCACAATTAAATAAAATCACAGTTCTTTAGGAAATGAATCCATATATTGTTAAGCGTTAATCTGTACTTCAGGTAAAAACTGATTTGTAAAAGATGACAAAGCTGATCTTTTGGGTTCTGAGGTTAAATTTAGGGTTGGGAGCACAGCAGCATTAACACACACACACACACACACACACACACACACACACACACACACATATGTACACATACACACAACACACACAAGCCCAGCAGCAAAACCCTTACCTAGACCAATAATAATACAAACAATGTCTTTGATACAAACAATGCACTTGTAGTTGCACATTTAAAATATACTACCAAAAACTAAAAATACAATGATTTCAATGTACTAAATCCATTAAACAAGACAATGTACAGTCATTTTATAATGAAACATGCAGCTGGTTAGTGTTCTTTAAACACTGACGACACAATATGCTCAGAAAAGCGAATTTTGACATAATGTTACTGTCATATTGCCCAACCCTACACCCAGGCTAGGTTGTGTGGTTTAGTTTACTCTCTCAGGCCTATTTTACAGTAGTAGTTTACTAGTTGTATCCCCAGACATGCTTCTCTGTTTATTCTCCTCTGTTTCTCTCTCATTTTTATCTCTTTTCTTTATGTATGCAGTCATTATTGTGCGTGTGTGTGTGTGTGTGTGTGTGTGTGTGTATCCTATTGTGTGTTTCTGTGTTGTGTGTGTGTGTGTGTGTGTGTGTGTGTGTGTATGTGTGTGTGTGTGTGTCCTATTAAACCAACAATCCATCCTCATCCACATTTTCTACTCTAATTCACAAGAAGCACACACAGTCCCTGTCCTATCTGGCTGAAGCTGCGTGAGTATGTGTGAATTGTTAAGCTCCACATTAGGCTTAAATAATAACAATGTAGCCTAATTTTGAATTATAGTCTTTAAAACATCTCATGCATTTGTCAGAATTTAAAAGCAACAGGAGAGAAAATAGAATGAGCGAGCGAAACAAGCTGTGTGTGTGTGTGTGTGTGTGTGTGTGTGTGTGTGTGCCGTAGAGAGAGAGAGTAATGAGATTTTTTAGGTCTCTTGAGATGCATGCCCTGAGATGGCATCACTTGACTGACACCTCCAGCACAATCCCATTTTTTTTTATTTTTATCTATCCCCCATTTGAGAGTGAAAAAAAAAAAGAAAATCACTTTTCCAAATGGAACAAGCAGTGTGACTTTGGCTCTGAGAATGTGTGGCTGTTCACACACACACAACCCGATAATCTCTTAAACACTCACTCATATGCACACATACCTTACCCTCACACACTGAAGTCATGTTCACTTCTCTCATTAGCCTGTTGTTCGGGACTAAAGAGCGAAGGGAGAGGTGGACAGACACCTGTAGGTAACAGCTGATCTGACTTGATTAAAGCTGATTCAGTTAAGCTTAATTACAATGCTTTAGGAAACAAATCAGTCTATCCTGATTTGATTCAGTGATTCTGACACAATTCTGTTTTTTGTAATAGTGTGAGAGAGAGGCAGAGAGAGAGGAGGGAGGGAGAGCAAAAAGAGCGAGAAAGACAGTGAGAGGGGGAGTGAAAGGAGAGTTGAGGGAGAGATGGAGACAGAGAGGAAAGAGTGAAAGAAAGTCAGAGGACAGAAAAACAAAAGAGGTGAGAGAGAAAAAAAACAGACAGAGCAAGGGAGAGAGAGGTGAGATAGATACGAGACAATAAAAATGGAGAAGAAAACGAGAGGGAGAGATTGAGAGAGAGGAGGGAAAGAGAACAAAAGAGAGAAGAAAGAGGGTGTGAAAGAGGTAAGGAGAAATGAAGAAGAGAGAGAAAGTGACAGTGAGAGAGATAGAAAGTAGGAGAGAGGGAGAGGTAAGAGAGATGAAAAAGATGGGGGAAAGGAAAGGACAGAAAAAAAAGGGTGAGTGAGATGAAAAGAAAAAGAGTGAGAGAAAGGAGGACTGTAGATGAGATGAGATGACATGAGATGACAGAAAGATTCTGTAAGAGGGAGAATGAATGGGATAGCCCAAAACAATACAGCAAGCTTTCTAGATTTTTATATTTGAAAACAGAGAGAGAATTTTGTTTTGGCCAAAAATGAGCACATATTTTATTTCATATTTATCTTCTTCTTCTTCTTCCTCTCCTCTTTCACTCTCTCTCTCTCTCTCTCTCTCTCTCTCTCTGTGTGTGTGTTAGTTGGCATAGCCTGCGGAAGAGCTTTGATATTAATACATGTAGTTTCTGTTACACAGGCCTGTTTCTCTGTTCTCAAATCATGTCTGCTTGCTTTAACACACAACTCCGTTTCTGAGTGTGTGTGTGTGTGTGTGTGTGTGTGTGTGTGTGTGTGTGTGAAAAGAGCAGAGAGGAGAGAGAGAGAGAGAGCATGTTCTAATACAGAATTCACACAAAGCCTAGACACACACGCACTCATTATGTGCTCTCTGTGCAGAGCCTTAGGGCTTTAGCCTATATTGGCTGCCCTCTGAGGTTTGAGAGAGAGAGAGAATTTGAAAGGGAGAGAGAGAGAGAGAGAGGGAGAGAGAGTGAGAGAGTGAGAGACACAAAGAAAGAGAGTTTGAGAGACAGAGACAAACAGTGTGGAGAGAAAGAGTGCAAGAGAGACAGAAACATTGTTTGAGAGGGAAAGAGAGAGACAGACGGAGAGTGAGACAGAAATAGAGAGAGATTAGCAGAGATTCAGTGGGTCTTTGGAGTGCAGTGTAGGCAGTGTGTGTGTCTCTCAAACACATGATGAAATAGCTTTATAAAGCAGGAAATCGCTTTCTGGGGAAATAATATCACCATCTCAACCCAAATCCCACAACACACTCTCTATTCACCAAGCACTCCCTCCTCTGTGTGTGTGTGTGTGTGTGTGTGTGTGTGTGTGTGTGTGTGTTTCCAAAGATGTAATTGTGTTACGACGTTTGGTACATGCTTGATTATACTTAGTTCTCTCTGTTCTGGCCCTCTCTTCTTCTTAACCCCCCACCTTCTCTCCACCTTTCACTCTTTCTCTCTACTCATCTTTTGTCCCTTGTTTCTCTCCTTCTTCTCTCTTCTCTGACCCACTCACTGTCCCTCTCTCCCTTATTCTCTTTCCCTTTCCTTGTTCCATACTGTTTTGTTTTTCTTTCCCTCTCTACTCTCTCCACCTCTTCTCGCTGTCCTTCTCCCATTCTCCCCCTTCCCTGTCTCACTCCCTCTGCCCCTCTACCTTTCTTTCCCTCCTGTCTAATTCTTTCCCTCTCTCCCCTATTATCTTCTCTGCCCCTCATATTCTTTCTTCCTCCCTGTCCCTCTTGCTATCCCTCTCTTCTTCATTCTCTGTGTCCACACCTCTGTCTTCCTCCCTCTCCCTCCCTCCCCCCGTTTTCCTCACTGTCCCTTTATTTTTTGTCATATTCTCTCTCTCCCTCATTCTCTCTCTCTGTAGGGATGTTCCTCCCCCATGGTGGTGAAGTTTGCTGACACTCAGAAGGATAAAGAGCAGCGAAGGCTGCAGCAGCAGTTGGCTCAGCAGATGCAGCAGCTCAACAGCGCCTCCGCCTGGGGCAGCCTGACCGGCCTGACCGGCTTAACCCCGCAGTATCTGGCAGTAAGAGGCCACACCCACGCAACCACGGCAACCAGCAGTGCAGCCAACGCCGCCGCCGCAGTCAGTCACTGTCTCCGCCCCCAAAATCCTAAACCCCGACCCTGCACCGTCTCTTCTGGCTTAGGGCCTGCCCACTCCACTATCTCTTAGTGAAACGGCTCAGCCCGCACGTTTCCCTTTCGCTCTTTCTGCATTTCCGTTAGCGTAAACAACTGGTTCCCATACTCAGAATAATTTGCTGTGTGTTGCTCAGTGTGTCTTCACTGTGTAGTGTGCTCAGAAGTGTGTTTTTGACGATTTTTACCCTCAGAGTTGTGACTTTCAAGTAATATAGTATTTAACTAGTTTTTAGCATTGTGTGCAGAAATGATTTCATTTGCACCCAAATTTTATGAGATCAGCCACCTCTGAATTATCTTAGATGCTATTTTATGGCAACCCTCAAGGGTAACAATAAAAGAAAATCTTTCAAAAACATACTTTGGGTGAACTTAACACAGCACATCTTGGCTAAACCTTGATATAGCACATCTCGGGCAACTTCACAGTTTGTAGTTAACGCTGTGTGTCCCTGTTGTTGATAGACTGTCCTATAGTGTCCCTTCTGACGATTTTTACTTCAGATCACATCATAGTATCTCATTGTCATGTCTTAGCCTCTTTAAAACCTATTCTTTACCACCTCTGCCCCTCCTCTAGCACCGCCTCTTCCAGCTCATGCCCCGCACATGTCAATCTCTTTAGCGAAACAGCTTAGCCTGCACATTTCCCTTTTGCTCTTCCTGTCAACCAGTCATCATACAAGGGGACAGGGCAAAAGGCACTATTCAAGAGCACTGAGACAGGACCACTGCATCCCCATCCACCTCTTTTGCTCCTTTCTCCTTTCTTCCCCTTAGCCCAAGGCTGAGCTAACGCTAGCAAACCTGTCATCTTAAACCTTTAGGGTAACATCTTTAGTGACCACTCTGCTTTTCTAGCGTCCCCTAGTGACCACTCTGTTGTGCCCTACCCAGCACTTTTTACACTCTGTAATATGCAGCTACACACAACCATGGGAAGTGATGGCCATATTCGCCACCCACTTAGCATTACAGGAAAAAAAAATAAAAACTATGCATGTGAATTTGAAACTTTGTTTTTCAGTGTGTGTTTGTCAATTCTTTTTACCCTCAGAATTGTGCTTTTCAAGGAATGTAGAATTTGGCTAGTTTTAGCACCTTGAGCAGAAATCAGTTACTTAGTTACATTGATTATTGATTCTGATTAGTGTTCTCCGAATAACAACAACGCTGTGTGTCTCTGCTGTTAACAGACTGTCCTAGAGCTCCTATGAAAAATTTTACTTTAGAGCACATTAGAGTGTCTCATCTGCATTTATTACTCCTTCAAACCTTCTCCTTACACACTCTACATTACTTTAAGCCAGGGCTCTCAAATTCAAATCCTGGAGGGTCACAGTACTGCATGTGCTTTCCTTAATCTTACATGTAACTCTGATGGGTTAATTATCACATTGAATCAGGTATGTTGTACAGTAGAGGAATAGGTTGACAAAAATCAAATATACCCAAGTTTACCCTTACCCCAAATGTAGTCAATGAGCTGAGGCATGTTTGATGTCTGAAATTTGTTTTTTAGTTTTGCAATGGAGCTAGAATGATAATAAAGCTAACAGGTAACCATATACCCCACCATCATGTAAACTGCATACAAATTTGTTAGTGGACCAGCTACACTTGGGGTATAAAATTGTGTCAATTTGATGTTTTACAAAACTGTTCATTTAACTGTGCAGAGCTGTAGCTCTACAATTTGAGTATGAGAGCCCTGCTTTAAGCAAATACGTACATATTGTTTTAGCCTTACTTCTGTCTCGTCACACTATCTCTATTTCTCTTTTTCTCTTTTCTCTCTCTTCTAGTTGCTACAGCAGGCGACCTCCTCCAGTAACCTGGGAGCATTCAGTGGTATCCAGCAGATGGCAGGTAAGTTGACCTCAGCTTAGCCCCTTTACCCAGCCGCCCCAATGTTAACCCAATAAAGCCCATTTTAACCCTTCTACTAAACTCCCATTACTAAACCATTCCAGTTCTGGATCATTTTAACCTCTAGTGTGAACTTGTAAACCCAGAGTAGATTTCAGTAGTGGCAGTCAAGGATCCTGCTGCCTCTCCTATCTGCAGAATCTCGGTTGTATATGTGTATGCACATATTTGTGTGTGTGAATGGAAGAATTTAAAATTAAATATTCAAAAACGAGGATGAATTTTGTTCATGCCTTCTCTGGTAACATCCTTTACTACGAAGCTGTGAGTGTTTGCAATTGAGTGGTAGCGTCAGCAATGGGTGCACCTTGAAGTAGGTTCACTCATTAGAAGGGCTTTCTGGATATTTTTGGACATACATTGTAGTCATGTAGCACTTTCATCAAATCTAAGCTGTGTGTGTAGATTTGCCATGTGAATTGTAAGACTTGTATCTGCCAAATGAATACATGTAAATAATAACCACAGTCGAAGGACAAAGCCTCTGTAATTATTGGCTTCGCTAGAAGAAATCAAAAGTTTCCTACTTTTGACACATTCACTCCTCTTACAAACTCCACTGTGGCGTTATTCTCTGTCCAAGGGATATTTAAAGGACGCTCGATCGCCACAGACACGCCTATGTGGAGAATGTGCTGTTAGCGCTACTAACATTGTTAGCACTGTTATCTTTCTCCAAAGCTCTTGGTGGTGTTTTGGTCCAGCCAAAGCTTTCCAGAATGTGTGTGAAGTCCCACCAGTGAAGGACAGGGAATGGAGAAGGAACAAAGTGTTGCATGTGTCACCAACATTCAGACAGTGTTGATCTGTCTGTTATACAAGCAGACTGACGAGAGTGTGTGTGTGTGTGTGCGTGTGCGTATGTCTTTTAGACTTATGGGACTTTAGTCCTCTCTGTTGTGTTGCCATAAAAAGTTTGCTTGCTTTACTTTTTCCTTTTCTCCTTCAACATTCTCTCTCCCTTTCACACTGCCTCTTTTTTTCATTCTGTCTCTGTGTCTCACTCTCATTTTCTTTCTCACTCTCTCTTTTTCCCACGCTGTTTCTTTCTGTATGTATGTGTGTGTGAGGTTTGGCAGGTTTTAATTGTGGTCTGTTTATCGAGCCGTCTGGGCTTTACGCAGTGAATATTCGGAGCAGCCGCTCAATTATCATTGTCACTGCTGCAGATGAAGGAAAGAAAAAGAGGGATAATAACCAAAAACCACGTTCATAGCGGAGGATGATTCTTTTTTTTTTTCACCTCCGCAATGCTTTCCTCCCTTGAATGGAGGGAAAGAATCTGTCTCTCCTCTTTAATTAGCGACTGTGCTGGATACGAAGAGTGTGCTGCTGGTTTTGTTTACCATTAAGGAGTTCTCAAAGCTCCTGACTAAGTTCAACAGTGCGTTTCCGAAACTCATACACACACACACGCACACACAAGCAAGACTGAGGTTCACAGTAAGCTGACAGCAGCACCAGCTGCCACAGTGCAGGATGAAAGAGATTTGCCTCTAATTTGGTGAGATTACCATAACTGTCAAATCCAGTTTGTGCTTTTTTTGCTGTTTTTCTAAAACAGCAGCCCCTTGTGAAACCACTTTAAATGGAGTTTATCCCAAGAAAGGAGCCATAGCTGATAATGAAAGTTTGAATCCCATAACGAAGACTTCTGCTATCCACGTCTGACACTCACTCTGCTGTTCAAAGTGCTCAAACTGCTTTAATTTTAACCATCTTTAAAAATATTTCTAAAAAAAGCCATTTGCTCTTGTTGCGTCTCTCCCTGCTGCTCAGCTGTACAAATGCTCAGCTTCAAAAAATAAGGATGTATGTGAGATATATAAGAATTACATAACTTAAGAAGAAATTTTATAAATATAAATATGAGATGGAAATGTGTATGATTTACAAAATTGTTGCATTATGTTCAAATGCTGTTTATCTCAGCAAGGTCGTCTTTAGGAAGAGGTGTGGATAAATTGTTTTCACAGCAGGGAGTTCTTACCCCTCTCCTTTCACTGCTCCCTAGCACAGAGTTACATTTCATTTCTTGGTCCAACAGAGAGCCAACAGTGTCCTTTTTTCATTTGATAACAGAGTTACAGGGAAAATTATTATTTATTATATTATTTATTTGATTGTATTAATTAAACATATTGGACTCTTTCCTATTTTAACTTATTTGTTTATGTAAAATAAGTTGCAGCATGCAGAATAAAGCTCCTAATAAAATATATTTCATTCATAGTCATCTGCAATTACTTGTCACATTTAGGAATTTTACTAAAGCATTTGATTAAAATTTGTAGACTTCCTCTTTAGTGCAAATGGCAATAAAGATAAGTTAACAGACATTTATAATTGCTTATCTACATTTAAGACATTTTTGCCAGTTTTCATTTGCAGATGCTTTGTTTAGTACATTCTGTGATTTTATATTAGACACACACATGCACACACTAGTTATACACACTAGGGTATGAGTAAAAAAGTGTGATTGTGCGTGTGTGTGTGAGAGTGAGTGTGTGTTTATCTCCTTGTCTTCATGAAGTGTAAACCAGCAGGAGTCTCCGAGCTCACTGAAATTTCAGCTTTCTCTCAGATGAATTGTGAAAATCTTTGGACTCTTCCATCTGTCGCCTGGCAACGGGCCGTGATTGGCAGGTGCTGTGTGCAGCTGACATCTGCTGTAGGCGGAGCTAAAAGCCATAAGGAGCTTCAATAACACACACTGAGTGTAATAAGCCATAAGGAGCTTCAGTAACAGACACTGAGTGTTATAAGCCATAAGGAGCTTCAATAACACACACTGAGTGTTATAAGCCATAAGGAGCTTTAATAATGCACACTAACACAGTGAGCGCTAAGTTAAGAGCCAGACTTTTTCCCATTGACCCACTCTGACAAACACTCTCTCTCTCACAGTCACTCCTTCCCTCTCACAGGCACTCTCTTACTCACTTGCTCTCTTTCTCACATTTACTTGCTCTCTTTCTCTCACTCATTTTCTCTTTTTAGCTACTCTCTTCTTCCCTGTCTCTCTGCAACTTCCAACCTCAATTTCTTGTTTCTCTTTCTTTCTCCCTTTTCTCTTTTCCACTGTCTGCACTCCCACCCTGTTTCTTTTGCTTTCCTCCTTTTTCCCTTTCTCTGTCTTCTTCTTTCTCTCTCCCTCTTGCACTCCCACCCATTTTCTCTTGCTTTCTTTCTCTTTCTCTTTCTCTGTCTTCTTTTTTCTCTCTCCCACCGTGTTTCATTGCTTTTTTTAACATATACAGACACACAAACAAAATCCAAACCAACACTTGCATAAGTGCCCTCCTTGACCACCAACCTAGCTGTATGCCAGCTAATCAGCAGGCATTTTTAAACACACACACACATAGACACACAGAGCTAACATGCTGCTCTGGCTTAGACTTCTCCTCTATTCAGAAGCACAAAAGCATTCAGACAGTGCTCCATAGCCGCCTGTTCTCCTGCTGGTTCTTTCCCTTTATATGCATTCGACTCTCTTCTCCTTTCAGTTTCTAACAGAGTGCCACAACACACCATGCACTCTTCACTCACTTTGGTTGCGTTAACTTAGGTTATTCCCTTTTCTTAAGTTACCTTAGAATACCTTAGTACTTATATACACTCCCTGTCCAATTATTTGGTGTGGTGGACTATTCTCAGCACAGCAGTGACACTGACATGGTAATGTTCATGGTAGTGTGTGTGGTGCTGGTATAAAGCACACCATTATCACTGCTAGGTTGAGAGTGGTCCACCATCTAAAAATATCCAGCCAAAAGGTGATTTGTGGTCTTTAACTGACCATTTATGAAGGCTAGAGCAGGTGTACCCAATCTTGCAGATCAATCATACTGGAAAGTTCATATCCAACACACCTGGCTTTAATATGCCCCTGAAGGCCTTCATTACCTGGTATACTAGGTGTGGTGCTATATTAGCTAAACGCAGCAGGTTGGTTGATGATCTCCAGGACCAGGACTGGGCACCACTGGGCTAGAGGATGGCCAACACTAAAAGCGCATGCTCTGCAGACCAGTACCAAGTTTAAGCATCTAAAAAGCATAGAAGTGTTTATTTTGACCGAACATATACACTGTAAAAAATGGCTCGTCAGATCAACTTCAAAAAATTACTTCATGTTGTAACTGAACTAAGCAACTGAACTAGTTTTATTCAGCTCAAAAAACTACATTGATTGAAAGAATAGTTCACTCAAAGTATTTATTTAGGTTGAATAAAACTAGTTAATTTACTTGTTACCACATGAAGTAATTTTTTTTGGTTGATCTGACTTGATTTTTTACAGTGTAGGTACTCTGTATAATGAAGAGCTTAGCGACATATTAGTAGAACACGAAGCTGGAAATCAAATTCATATCGATGTGATACAATCCTTGGATGTTTCATGCAGCAAAGTTTTTCAGCATTTTTTTTTTATCATGTCCTGTGTTGGCAGGAGTGCCTGAGCTGTTTGAAAAAGGAAAAACTCTCCCGCTGTCGAGGACGAATGCAGGTCGTTTTTGTGCCTCCGTCTTTGGTATTAGCCCAGATTCCATTTGGCAGGCTTGGAGCTTTGAAATCTGTGGTCCCTCAACAAGTTCCAGTTATGAAGAGTCTGAATTTCCCTGGGGAATCGATAGCAACTTGATTGGTTGCAAAAAACACTTTTGGTTATTGACTACAGGAAAACTACTCGCTCCAATTTCATTGCTTTTGAAATTTTGGCAGCTCAGAAAACACACATCTGCAGTAGTTTGTTAACTTCTGTGTGTCCACTGTGTGTGTGTGTGTTAATTGTGTGTTAACTCATAGTTTTCAGTATATACATCGACAGTGTATATACGACACATTCTGTGCATTCTCCTGTTTGATCCCTCACACTTTCTCTCCCTTTTGAGTACAGTAGAGCAGGGTGTGTGTGGGACACGTGCACACATACACACACACTCACACACACACACACACACAGACAAACACACACACAAGCACACACACACATATCCTTGCTTTCACACACACAAGCACACCCCAACATATGCTAATTTTTTAAACATGTGGACACTATTTCTCCCCTATGTTCTTCAAAATACTTGCATTCACAGCCACCTTTTTAAAAATTTGTCCACATACATACCCACTAGATATGCGCTGATATTCTGTAATAACAAAAAATGATATTGTTATTGCGGACACTGTAAAATACTATCAGAGCTTGTGGTCAAGCAAGTTTCAGTCTCACCAGAAGTTTTAGAGACGCAAAGCAGGTGTGATTTAACAAAGTTCTACTACGCTGTTACAATGTGACCCTGTACTTGATGTATGTACAGCTGTTTTATGGCATTGTACATATTTTTCAAAAATATATTTAGAGGACAGGTCTAGTTTTTATACTAGGATAGGATACTAAAAGACAAACAAGAAACATCAGATTTTTTGCACTAATTGAGACAAATGTGAAAGTAACAGAGTGCTTGTCTCCCTGCCAAATTCCGGACCAATCAAAGACCATGCATTTAGTGCACTTTAGATGTTGCAATATGAAATCAACAGAACCAAATGAAAAAGATACAGTGTCACAAAAAGTCAAACTCTGGTGCAGACTTTAGCAAACAAACTAGGCGTGAAAACAGCATTAGTGTGTTACGGTTCTGAAAATCTTCACAGTTCACGGTAAACACAATACTCTGAAAATATCACACCTGTGAGGGCGGTTAAAAAGTAATTACACCAAAATTACATTTTTATGACTCCACATTGCTAGTAGTCGTACATATAACCGCATACACACTGCATTCATAGCCACCCTTCTTGACATTTGTCCACACACACACAAATACAGTGGTCACATACACAAACACATACACACACACACACACACACACACACACTTACCCTCTCTCTCTCTTCAGGTATGAATGCTCTGCAGTTACAGAATCTGGCCACTCTAGCAGCAGCTGCAGCTGCAGCACAAAGCTCTGCCAGCCCTTCCACCGCTAGCGCCCTGACCTCCAGCACAGGGTCCCTGGGAGCCCTGGCCAGCCCAGGTAACCAGCGGCCGCCCAGCCAGAGCCTTCATCATCATCACCATCATCCTTCTCACCACCACCATCGTAATCATCATAACCTTTAGAGTCGTCACATAAAAATCTAAGATTGTTCAGTGAGCACTATTCAAAGAATGTCAACATAATGCTGACAGTGCTAATAGCTAACCAAACTCTGCTACCATCACCATCATCACCGTACCCTTAGGTGTTGTCACATAATAATGTATTAGATTTCAGACAATGCTAATCAGAGAATGCTAATAAAATGATTTTTACTCACAATGCTAAACACTAGCCAACCACCACCACCAAAATCATCGTCATCGTAGCCCTGGAGACGTGTCTTCCCTCCATTCATCAGTCGCTCTCCTCGTCCTTGTCTAGTCTTTTATCCATGCTTTAGTTATAAGCTCATGTCGTAAAGATCTCGGCTGTATGTGTGTGTTGTTGGGTCCCTCGTAGCCCCTCTGATTTGTCTGAGGTGACGGCCATCCTCATCCTATAGAATATGTGCTGTAAGATGTTTGATAGTGAAAGTTTTACAGTTGTTGTGATTTTCTAAGTGTAATCTTCATCTGTTTTGAAAGATTGGAACTATTTGTTGGGGAATTTTGCTTCCAGGTGGAAAGTACACTGGGTGAAGCACTGGATCGTTTTTACTTTCATGCCTATCTTTTTTCATCTCTCTTACTTTATCACTCATTCTCTCCTTTCCTCTTTCCTTCCCTCAGTAAATGAGAAAGTGAATGAAAGGTCTACATTGCAGGCCAAACGTTTGGAAGCAGCACTAACTTTGTAAACATCCAAAACAAATTAATAATATAGAACAGATGTTTTTTTTTCCCTAAATGTGTGGCGATATTGTGTGCAACAACTGACTGGTAATGAGTTTAGCTCCTGCTGATTCTCCTGCAGAGTTTTATTGCAGCTCTAATCAGATCCACCTCATTCCTTCATTCAAATGTTCATGAAGGCTTTATCAACTCAGTGTTACCGTTAGAAGAATGGAAAGAATTAAAAAGAGCTCAATGTAAGGCACTGTTTTCAAAAAGAAGTGTGAAGAAAGCTTATCCCACAGAATACGCTAGAGTAGGGGTGGGCAATATGACGATATTTATTGTCATTGTGATAAACTGGATAAAATGTGGATCTTTTCTGTACTTAGAGAACAACTGAATGTTTGAAACACTGAAAAAAGACATTATATTCATAGTTTTTGATAGTACTTTTAAACTGTATATTTGTCTGTTATATCTCATCAAACCTCAGAAAAAACAAAATACTGTGAAACTTATTGTGTATTGTGAAAATGTCTTGATATATTGGGATGTCATATTTATGCCATATTTTCCACCCCTACAATAGAGTAAGAGTATAATACTGCAATACCAATTGAATGTTCTGGAACAGATTGAAGCTACAAGTCAATAAACATGCCTTGGCTATTGACAAATGGAAAATTTTAAACATCACAGCTTCTTATACGTTTGGTCTGTACAGTATACACTTTTTCCACATTTTTTCCCTTTTTCAAGGCCATGTGCTGTCTGTCTCTCATCATCATCATCCTCCCCTGGATTGTACCCCGCTTTTACACTTTGTATGTGTGTATGTGAGAAAGAGAGCTAAACTTTTTTCAGAGGTTAAAAATATTGAACATTTCAGAGCCATACCTATTTTGTTCTGTGCCCTATAACATACTATCCCCATCTCTTATTTTCTCCTTGTCTGTCCCTCTCTTCCTTTTTCTCTGCGTATTTCTGTCTCTTGTTCTCTCTCTGTCTTTCTCTCTCTTTTTCTCTCCCTCTCTCTCTTTCCCAGCAGCAGGTTCCACTGCTAACTCCAGTGCAGGAGCTATGAGTTCTCTGGGCTCTTTGGGGACTCTGCAGGGGCTGGCCGGGGCCACTGTCGGTCTCAACAACATTAATGCACTAGCAGGTAGCGTCAACAGTGAGTATAGCCCTGCATCCGCCTCACCCATTTCACTCCAGTACGCCCACATATGCCCGCTGTGTTTGCCCAGAGAGACACCCACTCAGTGTACACACATATGCATGTGCTCATCAGATGCTTTCCTACTTGTGAAGCCATAATTGACCTTTTTGTGTTGTGCCCATAAATGCGGTCATAGCTACTGTTGCAGGATTGGCACAGAATGCAGGGAAAAATCACATTCAGCCTAATGAGAAACTGTAGTGCACAACTCACTAAATTTAGAGTGTTAGTTGTTGTAGTTGTAAATGGCATTTATTTAGTATGCCTGTGAAAGGATACACTGTTAGAATAGATCACTGCTGTTTTTTGTTGTATGATCTTGTAGCCTATGCAAGGCTACAGCAAGCATCCACAAACTTATTTTGACTTATTTCACTGCCTCTCTACTGTAACTATACATAATGCTCATTATACACAAAATGCAACCACTGGTTACAGATGTTTTACAAGCAAATATAATGAGTAATAAGAAAATAAAGGATTAACAACCATTGACTCTGAAATCTTGAAGGAATGTTCATCACTTTTGGGTTAGGTAGTTGTACTGACGATCAACACAAGAATGCAGCTACACATTAGCACACACATACAGCCATGAACTTAACAAATGATCAGAGTTAAGAAGGGCATCTCTCTGGGTCTGATGGGAGTTTGCTGTTTGTGTTGTCATCTATGTGTGTGTGTGCGTGTGTGTGTGTCTGTTCTCTGCAAGGGTGGAAAGAGTACCTGCTTAATGAAGAGCACTGCTACTATAGTAAAAATTCACTTAACTACAAGTAAACATTTAAAAAGAAAAAAACTACTCAGTAAAAGTGTGGTGAATCCAAGACTGAGTCAAAATCCTAGTAAGACTGGCATGGCAATGTACCTGTACTAGACCAAGTACAATTTCTGTGGATGGCTAATTGTTTTTACATTAGCATTTAGTTGTTGCGAGTACAAAGTGTCACTGTCACATTTTGTATGACTGTAGTTCAATCCCCTTGAGAGAAATGGTAAAAACTGTCCTTCATGTGTACCTGGCTGCTACTAGGCAAAAGCTACACAACACTGACACAAAGTAGAATGATTTTTATGACATTTTTGTTTTTACAGTTTTGCAGTTTTCAGTTTTTGTGTGAGAAAAATATTGTGTGACTGTTTGCATGATTCAGAAATAAAAGGTATCACATCCTGTTTAATATGATTTTTAAAGCAAATATAAATTCAGGTCAGGAAAATACTGTTTACACTGCCTGCAAGACTGAAGAAAGCAAAAATGTACCAGGTTCTGGGGGGTGCAAAGGACTTGGGTTTACTGGATACCTAACATGCCCATTAGCTTTCCTTAACAATTAGCTTCTATCAGCTACATTAGGTAGGTAACACACACTTGCAAAAGAATGTGCAAATAACAGCTTTCAATCATTTTAAGATTTGCTAATTGCTTCATGTTTAACACCTTTTTTTAAACAATTAAATAAAACAGCTCATTTTTATATTTTGTTAAAGTCAAAAGTATAAATAGCATAATTTTTATATGATTTACTTATACACAAAAAAATAATGTTTCAGGGGAAAAACATACTCAAGTACTATAACAAAATAAGTTGCAATTTATTCCTTTCCACCTTTGGTTGTCTGTCTGTGTATCTGTGTCTATGTATCTATGTTATTGGTATTTTATGTTTTACAGTTTGTCCAATTCAGGAAATGATTATCAATTCATGAAAGACTGGTTTGACTAAAATCAGTAATCGACTCCTGAACTGGATCTGCATTCATTTCCTGAATATCGTTATAGTTCTGTTACTCTCTGGCATCTGTGTATGTGAATGTGCAGCAAACTCCTCTTTGCCCTGTCTCCACACACACATTCACGCACCTGACACTCTGCTAATCCATTGCTCTCTGTCTTTTTGTACACATCTATTGTATTGCTAATTGTGTCGCTGTTGTGAGGTTGTTGGCTTATGTGAGCGTATGGGTGTCCGGCCTTGTATTTCATGGTTTACATAATATAAAGAATGATTTGCTTTTGTACTGTAGTGCTTGTGTGCTCTCTAGAAGGACTGGAAACCATTCTCTATTAGGGTTGATTTCGCTAGGTTGTGGGTTTGTTGTTAAGATGAGACAGTGATTAGTGTTTGTAATTCAGGATGTTATGGGGCTGATATGTTACTTTGCTGCAGGAGGGAGAAAGGCCTTTCTGAATTGGTAGAATGAGGTGTGTGTAGTATTTGAAATCCAATTAACCATTAACACTATAGGGGAAAGAGTGTGGATGCTGTGACACTCATTTAAATTTTGCTTTTGTGTGTGTGTGTGTGTGTGTGTGTGTGTGTGTGAGTGTGAGTGACCTGATCCTGATGTCTCCATCTTTCCAAAATGACCTTTGGGCTAGGTTTCTGGTTTTATAAATCAACCTCTCTCAAATAGAACATCATCCATTTTACATTCATTCAAATAACTTTCTTACACACACACACACACACACACACACACACACACACACACATTGCTCATTTAAGAGGCTGTATAGTTTAATTGAATACTAAAGGTCAGTATTGTAATTATTGCAGAATAAATGAGGAAGCTGCAGTCTAAGCACCCCGCTCATCATTTATTGTTTGCAGGCCGTCAAGCCAAAAGGCCAGTCAGTAAATATGCATGAATCAGTGGTTCTGCGCACACACTTACACACACACACAAACACTTGGATCTTGCACTCAGTAGACGGAACAAATTGTTTTACACATTGGATCTGAATGGATCAAAGAGAAAGCATTTTCTTTAAATGGTTGTAGACAGCGATTTCTACTACCACATTTCTTTACTGGCAGGTGTTGTACTGTATGTAAAATCTGAGTTAGGTCAAGCATAATTTGAGTCTAACAGGTCATTAATTTTGAAGCAGTGATCCTTAATAAGCTCTAGTTATCGCTGTTGATAAAGAAATATGTTGTAATTTTGTATTATTTCTCTGTCTTAACTCATAGAAACAAGCGAATAAAGTCTATGCAACTTGCAGATTCAAAACTTTCAATCGATACTGCATTTGTGTTTGTAAGTAGAAGAGAAAATATTTTATTATGATCTGAATTCAGTGTAAAATTAAATCTGAAAAGCTAACTCTGTGCAGACAGTCATATTTTTATCATTTGACATTGTTATAATTGTAAAAAGCCAGACATGCAGTTGATCTGGAAATTTAGTGTAAATGTAATTAATTATATGGGTACATATGGAATTAATTATGGAGTTATGGGATATGCAGCAAAAATAACTTTAAAGTTCTAAGGGTCTAAGGGTAAAAATCACTTACATACTGCAGTGTGTGTAAAAAAAAGCATTTTTTCTCATGGGATCCAGTAAAATGGTCACATTCTCAGTCGCATCTCCTCCTACTAACACCACCCAGCACTCCTCATGGAAAACACCTGAAACCCATCACCTGCTATTATAAAACAACTCAAGTTAACCAGAATTACAATTACAGCTTGGGGCCTTTGTGTGTCTCTAATATGACGTTGGATATTCTGGATTTATTGCCTATCTTGTCTTTGACTTTTGGAATGTGTATTTGATGGGTTTGCCAGTTCCTTAGTTAATAAAATCTGCCACCCATAAATCCAAGCAGTCCACTGAGTATCTCCATAATGTCCTATCCTTGCAAAGTCCTTGTCATCATTGGAAAGTCACATTTTGTCATTGTTTTTCAATGTATATTATGTGGGAAAGATAGACAATAGGTTAATTTGCTCATGTATCATAGGTACATTTTGGAAGGGCAAAACTCTGTGTCTTTAAAGCACCCATGCTTCACACTTCTTTGAGTGAATAAGATGCATTTTTTACCCATAGAGGTAAAGATTTTGAGCTACTTAGCAAGCTCCAGTTTGTCTAACCAGACCATTTTCTTTGTTCACCAAGCTGTCACGTATATTTGAAGAAACAGAGATAGTTTGTCTATGATTTCGTAGGTTGGTTATCTTGGGAAACTGTGAATGTAGATATAATTCTTGCTGTTTCTTCCAAAAATGACAACAAGACTACACAAATCACAATAAAACAAGCCTTAAGGTAGGCTTGAAAGAGCTAAAGATGTTTAGTTGTAATCATAAACACACATGAAATAAGAAAGCAAACCGATTGGACCCCATTAGCTTCCAGAGTTTATGTGTGAGATCTTTATTTGCTTATGCAAACAGATTCATTTGTATAGTCAACTGGGAAAGATCAATTCATCCTGCAGTTTTGTATTCTTAAAGAACCAAATTACAATTTCATTGTTGTGAGAGTGAATCTTAAACAGTAGTGATGGCTTGTGTTTATTTAACATTAATTATTAAGCAAGAACAACAAAGTAACGTGTAAAGCTAAAGTGGTCTTTTTGTAAAATGGAAGAAACATGCTAGAAAACTGAATATTTGTTTGGTCAATATTCTTGAGAAGTACTGGAATGCATAGACCTTAGTTATAGCGAGAATAAGGCGTGATACTTTGAGCATGTCTTGAAGACATTTTTTAATGATGAATATATGGAGCTTGTAAAGAAGCAGAGTTTGTTGTTTGGGCTTCTTGTTGTTGTGAGTGTGACATGCTGCTGCTGTGACGTAGTTTGCATGTGTTGGCCACGCTTTCCACTCGCTTACACCGTTATGTGCAATAAATGGTATTTATCTTTCGTCTGTGTGTGTGTGTGTGTGTGTGTGTGTGTGTGTTTGTGTGTGTGTGCGTGTGCGTGTGATGTGGGAACGTTGTGTTAACAGTGGTCTTTATCGTTAGTGACTGTGACATGTTAATGTGTGTCTACGAAATATGTCTTCTAATAATTATCGGTTAAGTTTTGTGTCTGAATATCTTGTATTTTCCTTGTTAAACTGTGTCACAATTTTGTCTTGTATGTCTACAGCGTGTATATTGTTTCAGTGTCTGTATTTCCCTGTTTTTGTATGCGTGTTGTGCTGTGATGTAGAAAAAACACACTCCCCCAGTCCCAAGCGCTAACGAGTAAGTGCACTTCTTTTTTCTTTATTGTTGGGTTTTATGTAAAGTTGCTCACATGCTCTCAGGTATGGCTGCCCTGAACGGAGGTTTGGGCAGCACTGCGCTCAGTAACGGCTCGGCTGGGCCCATGGACGCTCTCACCCAGGCTTACTCAGGGATCCAGCAGTATGCAGCAGCAGCCCTGCCAACCCTATACAGCCAGTCTCTACTGCAGCAGCAGAGTGCCGCCGGCAGTCAGAAAGAGGGTAAAGCAGGAGCATGTGTGCACATACACCTATACACTAGAACACAGGTTCTCCATTCCAGACCATAAATCTAGTTTTGATTCCTGGATTTTGTAACCATTGGTACAACCCTGTTTCCAAAAACTGTGCAAAATGTAAATAAAAACAGAATGCAATGATGTGCAAATAATTTAAACTTTATATTTAATTGAAAAGAGAAGTACAAAGACAACTGAGAAACTTTATTGTTTTTTGAAAAAGATATACCCATTTTGAATTTGATGCTAGCAACACATTTCAAAAAAGTTGGGACTGGGGAACAAAAGACTGGTAAAGTTTGTAAAGCTAAAAAAAACCTAGTGGAACATCTCCCAACTAATTAGGTTATTTGGCAACAGGTCAGTAACATGACTAAGTATAAGAAGAGTATCCCAGGGAGGCTGAGTCTTTCAGAAGCAAAGATGGGGAGGAGTTCACCACTGTGTGAAAGACTATGCAGGCAACTTGCTAACTTGCAAATAGTACTTGCTAACAGTGAATTGCTAGTGAGGAGGTTAGAATCATGTCTCAGCTTCCTAAAGAGAAATCTGGCTTTCAGAAATGAAAAGAAAGAAAGACAGGAAAGAGAAAAAGTATGTCTCCCAGTTTTTCACAAAGAAAGGTAGGTGTAGTCTGTGCATGGTGCAAATGAACCTGTTAGCTTAGTCCATAGTGAAATAGGCTACTTCTGCTCTCCTAACGTAAGTTACTTAATATGAACCCAATACCCATACCAATGAACCAGCTGTCTCCCCATCCCCAACCCCTAACAATGAACCAGCCCTGTCTCCCCACCCCCATACCCATACCCAGGAAACAGCTCTGTCTCCCCATCACCATAGCTAGTGCTAAGTTTTTACGTCATTGTCCCTGGTGGTGCCTCCATTCACAAATCCAAGTAAAAACATACAAAGAAGAAACCATATTGTTGATGTCCAATGAAAAACAAAGATCTCTATTTTTTTGTGATTTTTACTTTTCTGCACCATTTGAGCTCAACAGCTGTCATTTACATTGAGTGAAAATTTCATGATGATTAGACCAATAGAAATGCACCAAATTTGCATAGAATAAAATCTCTTTCCATTACCTTACATTAAATGTAAAGAATGTTTTTGCCCTTTGCCCTCTCCTGTGAAGTTATTATTTTGGAGATACTTGTGCTTCTTTGGACAGCGACAATATATAAACAGGATCCAGAAACTCTGTTGCCTTCTCTGGGCCCGTGCTCTTTTGAGATTGAATGAGGCAAAGTGGAAAAGTGTCCTGTGGACCGACGAATCAAAATGTGAAAATCTTTTTGGAAATCACTGACACTGCGTCCTTCGGGCTAAAGAGGAGAGGGACCGCCTGGCTTGTTATCAGCTCACAGTTCAAAAGCCAGCATGCATGATGGTATGGGTGTGCATTAGTGCACATGGCATGGGTAACTTGCATATCTATGAAGGCACCATTAATACTGAATGACTTATATAAGTTTTGGAGCAACATATGGGGCTGATAAAGTCTTTTTCAGAGAAATCCTTGCTTATTTTAGCAAAAGGCATTTTGAAAAATATGACAAATGAGACCGCAAACTGTCAAGCAAGAATGGGAAAACAATTCACTTTTAAAACCACAGCAATCAGTCTTCTCAGTTCCCAAACGCTTACAGAGTGTTGTTAAAAGAAGCGGTGTTGTAACACCCTGTCACAATGTTTTGAAATGTGTTGCTGGCATCAAATTCAAAAAGGGAATTCATTTTTCAAAAATGTTTCAACATTTGATATGTTGTCTTTGTACTTTTTATTTACATTGTGCACAGCGTCCCATCTTTTTTGGAAATGGGGTTGTATGTCTGACACTAGATGGCCAGTCAGTTGCACCAACAGTTCAATTAATAAACAGTCCATATGTATAATTTAAAATAAAAGAAAAACATTTAAAATATATAATTTATAATAGAAATTTAGTCTTTTGTTCACAGAATTAATAGTTTTTCACAAAATTATAGAATGATAGAATTAAAATCCAGTTTATATGATATATGAAAATATATGAAAATTATGTTATCCAAAAAAGGGTACTGTTAGTTATTCACCCGTGAATAAGTATAACTGAAATGTCAGCATTTAAACCAATTTTTGGCATTTTTCCTTAGACCATTAAATTTAACAGTTGGACATGAATGGGTTAACTATCAATGGTTAAAAAGGAAATTTGAAAAAAAGTCTTAAACTGAAGACCTCTGCAGTAGGGATTGCATAAACTAGTCAACTAATATATCAGTTAATCTGAGTATCACAAAGGCATTTTCACAATATACCATATGCAGAACCAGGACCAATAAGTTATACCCTGACTTTGATTCTTGGGACATTTGTTCACTGTAAAGAAAGTGAAACAACATAGCTAAAAAACACACACACACACACACAGTTGGTCATGTGTCCAGGGGTTACTGAGTTACAAATGAAGTGGTTGGATTTTTAATCTTTTTTCACAGCTCAGGGCAAAAGGAGCAGCGAAAGCTTAAAAATAAGTGTGTGTGTGTGTATGTGTATTTGTATCTGCAGGACCAGAAGGGGCAAACCTTTTCATCTACCACCTGCCGCAGGAGTTCGGGGACCAGGACATTCTGCAGATGTTCATGCCTTTTGGAAATGTAGTGTCGGCCAAAGTCTTCATTGACAAACAAACCAATCTGAGCAAGTGCTTCGGTATGGCTGACACATACACACAAACACACACACAGACTCTCACACACACACACAGGATTCATTAACATCTTCACTCATTTCATTATTATTAGCATTTACACAGGAAAAGTACGTCTTCCGAAAACACACATACACACACCAACACACATACTCTTTTATTTCCGCACACATTAGATGTGTATTAAAGCTCTTAGCAGTTCAGAGTAAAGTGGTGAACTGTAAAAGACTACAGAAAAAAAAAATTAGTTAAATGGTGTTTACACTCTATCCTAATTTCTCCCAGTCTTCTGCTCTTTTGCCTTGACGGGGGCAACAAAAGGCTGGTAAAGTTGTGTAATGCTAAAAAAACACCTGGTGGTTAATTGGCAGGTCAGTAACATGATGGGGTTTAAAAAAGAGCATCCCAGAGTCTGAGAGGCTGAGTCTTTCAGAATTAAAGATAAGGAGGGGTGAAAGACAGCACGATCAAATAGTGCAACAATCTAAGAATAACATTTCTCAATGTAAAACAGAAAACATTTGCTTTTCATCATATATGGTACATAATATCATTAAAAGATTCAGAAAATCTGGAGAAATCTCTGCATGTAAGGGACAAGGCTAAAAACCTTCAGGTGGCACTGCAATAAAAACAGACATGATTCTGTAGAGGAAATCATTGCATGGGCTCAGAAACACTTTTGAAAAACACTGTCTGTGAACACAGTTTGTCGCTGCATCCACAAATCCAAGTTAAAACTCTAAAACGCAAAGAAGAAACCATATATAAACAGGATCCAGAAACACTGCCACCTTCTCTGGGCCTGAGCTCATTTAAAATGGACTGAGGGGAAGTGAAGAAGTGTCCTGTTTTCAAAATTTGAAATTCTTTTTGGAAATCATGGACACTGTGTCCTCTGAGCTAAAGACCACTCAGCTTGTTATCAGTGCACAGTTCAAAAGCCAGTATTCATGATGGTACAGGGCAACATTAGTGCACATGGTATGGGTGACATGCACATCTGTGAAGGCACCATTAATGCTGAACAATACATACATGTTTTGGCAACGTGCTGCCATCCAGATGACGTCTTTTTCAGGGAAGGCCTTGCTTATTTCAGAAAGACAATGGCAAACCACATTCTGCATGTATTGCAACAGCATTGCTCCACATTAGAGTCCAGGTGCTAAACTGACCTGTCTGCAGTCCAGACTGTCACCCACTGATACCTTTTGGCGCATTATGAAAAGAAAAATATGACAAAGAAGACCCTGAACTGATAGGCAGCTGTAATCCTGTATCAAATAAGAATGGGAAAACATTTAACTTTCAAAACTGCAGCAATTGGTCTCCTCAGTTCCCAAACGCTTACAGACTGTTGTTAAAAGAAGAGATGATCAAATACAGTGGTAAACATGCCCCTGTCCCAACTTTTTTTGGAACGTGTTGTCAGCATCAAATTCAAAATGGGCATGTATTTTTCAAAAACCAATAAAATTTCTCAATTTCAACATTTGATATGTTGTTTTTGTAGTAGTATCTATCTATCTATCTATCTATCTATCTATCTATCTGTCTATCTATCTATTTACCAAGCTAGCTAGCTAGCATGGATACTTTAACTGTAACATTGCCAAAGCAATTGCAAGCAAATAATGGTTATTTATTCTGTCAAGCGTTGTTGAGAATTCTCTTTTTTGTATCTTGTATGCAAAAATGACATTTTTCTCTCTCCACCTCTCAGGTTTCGTCAGTTATGACAATCCTGTGTCCGCGCAGGCCGCCATCCAAGCGATGAACGGTTTTCAAATTGGAATGAAGCGTCTGAAGGTGCAGTTGAAGCGCTCCAAGAACGACAGCAAGCCCTACTGATCTTAGCGCTAGGGCCAGTCCTCTCTCTCTTTACACTGCTAGGGTAAGTCCCCACCGCTGCCACGGCAACCACACTGGGACCCCGGGAGGGAAGGGGGGAACATGGGAGGGAGTTTCACCCTTACACCGCTAGAGGGAGCTACTTTCCCCAAACGTTCTTTTTAAGCTTTTTTTTTTTTGATGGCAGTATTATTATTATTATTATTATTATTATTTGGTTTATATTTTTCACATGAACGCTTCCATTTTTGCCATTATTTTGTATGACTTGCGATGAATGAATAGCTACTATTGCTAGTTTTTTTTTATTATTATTATTATTATTTTTGAGTTGTGTACACTATTTAATTTGTTTTGTATTTTTAAGTAAATATTTATACGATGCCTATTTCGTTTCATGATGACGACAACAACAGCAGAAAGGAAAGATCTCTAAACTACGATTAGTTTCTCTTTGTGAACTTGAGGCTTGTGAGAACGCGTAGGAATGGGTCAGACCTGAGCAAAAGCACCAATATGCACGTTAAACCTTTTTTCGCCCTTTGACTTCTGGTGTCGGCTGCGGGCTCCGCTGCTTCTTTGACCCCTTTGCCCACTGGCACCAGAGAGAAAAGGGTTAAACCCGCTGTGGCCTCTCTGTAGTCGAACGGCAACAACTGCCAAAACAGACTCTCCACAAACACCTGCCATTAAACGTTAAAACTTTTTTGTTGTTGTTTTTTTTTTGTTTTTTTTTCTGTCAGACGGGATTTTTAGTTTAGTAAAAATTAGTTCCTCAGTTCAAACTTTTATGGGTCAGAGCATTGTGGTTTTTGTCACACAGAGCATTTTTGTGTAGAGCATTTAAAAAAAGAGATTTTGATCTGTTGATGGCTAAAAAAAAGAAACTAATAAAGCGTTCTAAGTTTCGGGGTGGGGGGGTAAAACTGAAAATACTTGATGTTTATCGAAAGAAAAAAAATCAAAGTACAGAAAGCCACAGGCCTGTAAATTTTATTTGTAAAAAAAGCAGTTCTAT
This sequence comes from Colossoma macropomum, assembly GCF_904425465.1. Classification (NCBI taxonomy): domain Eukaryota; kingdom Metazoa; phylum Chordata; class Actinopteri; order Characiformes; family Serrasalmidae; genus Colossoma; species Colossoma macropomum. Next base: position 42,897,659 of record NW_023494792.1, on the reverse strand, counting down.
TTTTATACAGAATTTCTACTGCCTCTGAAGTAAAAGACTTTATTTATTATGGTTAAGTTATTGGGTTCCTAAAGACGTGCTCTCACTTATTTGGAGCCTTGTTCAGTCTTCTGAAGCCACACAACCTGTTGTGTGAAGAGAACACAGAATCACCCTCCTCTTTCCCTCTCTCTCTCTCTCTCTCTCTCTTTCTCACTCTCTCTCTCTCTCTCTCTCTCTTTCACTCTCTCTCTCTCTCTCTCTCTCTCTCTCTCCCTCTCTCTCTCTCTCTCTCTCTCTCTCTCTCCCCTTCTCTATCTCATTTCTCACTTTTCTCATTTCCCTTCCTCTCTCCCTCTCCAACTCTCTCTCCATTGTTCAACTCCCTTTCTTCCATCCGTCATGTCCCAAATCACATTTCTGTATCATGGGGCTGCATGATTGTCACAAAAAGTGATCCTGTTTGTTGCAGTTATTAATTGGAATTAAAAATGGTATGTATATAACAGTTTAACACGTAGTTACATCATAGCCTGCAGAAATGCCTTATGTTTGTAAGGTTGATGGACTTTCTGTCATTAGTCCTCAATGGGAACAGCAGAGACTGATCAGCGGTCGCAATACACAGTGCAGTGAGGAGGCTAATCCTGGTTAAAAACTAAAAATGCTTCATTATCATGCAGCAGAAATGCCACAAACAGCCTTAGTCAATTACAGAGGCCAAAATTGCAATTTTGATTAACACTCAATTGTGAATTGTGAAGCCCTATTTCCTAGCTCTCTCCTTCTCTCTCTCTTTCTCTCTCGTTCCCTCCTACACTTTGCCTCTCCTCATGAGTAGTGGCACTTCATATGTGCAATCTCTTTCTTGCTCCTTTTCCTTATGTTTCATTTAGCTTCGTCTGGTGTTTTGTTTCGTTTGTTACAATAAATTCGGCGTATTTATTTACCCCCCCCCCAAATCAAGATCCATCTAGCTGTCTCAAACTGGGGACTAGTCACTGATGGATACTTTTGGGTGCTATGTGTGTGTGTGTGTGTGTGTGTGTGTGTGTGTGTGTGTGTGTGTGAATGTGTTTGCGTGTGTGTGCGTGTGCACGCGCATAAGGTGTTTGATGTGTGTGTGTGTGTGTGTGTGTGTGTGTGTGTGTGTGAGTGAGTGTGTCATTTACATATATGTTTACCCATTTGAAATATGTGTTAAAAAATAAATAAAAAAGTGAATAGTAAAAAAAAATACCTCTATTAAGAATGGTTCTGTTGGTGCACAGCTGGTCAGTAGCGCTGTTGTTGTTGTCGTCGTTGTTGTTGGTGTTGTTGTTGTTGATGTTATTGTTGTTTGTCATTTGTTGTTCTCATGGTTTTAATGCTGTAGTTGTGTGCCAGAGCTGTGTGTGTAACTCTCCTCTCCCGTTTTCTTCCCTAGAACTCATCTCCATGACTCTTTGCTCATCGTTTGCCTAGCATGTCTACGTGGCGTTCAAAAAAAAAAAAAAGTCTCATCGTCTCGTCATTGTTTCCGATGTCTTTCTGAGTTCTCCTGATCATAACCTGGTCTCCTCCTACTGATCTCTCAACTTTTGATCTTAGCTTGATCTGCATGTGACCTCATTTTGAGCTTATTTTTTGTTAGTTTTTGTTGTTTTTTATTATTAGTTTTTTTGTTTTTTTTAATGTTCTTGGAATAACGGGTGAGGGAGGGATGGGGGACAGAAGGAAGAAAAAAATAATAAATGTGAAAAAGCTGCATTCACTCACAAATAGGTAGAGTATATTTAATACCATAACCAGAAGCATCATTTTAAGAAATTAAAAAAAACAAAACAAAAAACAAACAAATAAATGCATAAAAAACCTGTGGCAAAAGAATTAAAATAATTTGCATTTGACCTCTGTTTGTTAGCTCAATACTTTTCCTCTCTTTATGTTTAGATTTTCTTTCTTTTTTTTTTCTTTTATTCATTTAAAGTAAACTTGAAAGTACAATACAGGGATTGGCTTTGGGACTTACTGTTGGCACATCTCGCAATATGAGGCCAACAGTAAGAGCACCATGCCGGTTTCTATGAGAAATAGACTACTTCCACGCAGTTTTAATAAAAAAAAACTGTCCGATTGATATTAGAGTCTCTCAGAGCTCGCTTGTGGTTTTTACATTTTTCAGGCAGTGTAAAGTTTTTTGATAAGGCCATTTTAAGTGGCTTGGTTTCTCATTAAAGTCTATATAAAACCACTTTTTTCTAGAGTAGTAAAGGTATAAAAAAAAAACAATAAAAAAGAGTGCCCTGTTTGGGGGAAATGCTACCTACATGTCACACCTTTTGCTGAACTGACCTACAGTTAGACAATCCGTGGTATAAATGCACATGAAATGACCTATATTTTATACTGTTTAAATGTATAGAGGAAAAAAAAAAACAGAGTTTGTGTGACCCGCGTTTCCGTCGGTGCTTTTCGTGGATTAAGTCGTGGTTTCATCACAAGTCTAATAGTCTTATTTGTCTCATGTTTTTAAAGAGAAGACTAAAAATCAGTTTACTTGAACATAGACAAAGCCTATCATAGTACTATTGCTACTACAGTATAATTGTTTTTTTCTTTTTTTCTTTCTTTTTTTGTTTTTTTGTTTTTTTTTTTTTTTTTTTAGAGTCCCTATTTGCTAAATTTCTTGTTGGGTAATTAGCTATATAAACATTTAACGAGTTACAATGTCAGCTTGTGAAGCATCAATGTCATTATTATTATTATTTTTATTTCTATTGTGGGAAACAATATTTAGATGTGTTATGTTGTTCAGCAAAATGTGATTTTTTTTTCTTATAAAGAAAAAAACAAGATGAGTGGAATTTAGTGCCAAATTCTGACGGTACATCCTGCCTACAGCTTCAGTGTATTACTTGTGAAATTATTTGATAACATGGGTATTTTATTACGTAAGTGTTTTGTATGGATCCCTCATATTTAAAGATATAGATTTAAAAAGGTTGTTAACTTGCTCTTCTGTGGTCTTGTTGCCTGAACTGTTCATGTTTTTTGCTTTTTTTGTAAAGATGTAAAAAGTGCCCATGTGTCATGCTCTCGCTCTCTCTCTCTCTCTATCTCTCTCTCTCTCTCTCTCTTTCACAAGCACACACTCTCTCTCTCTCACACATGCACACACAAACATACAAATCCACATGCACGCGCACATCCACACCCACATGCACGCATACACACACCTGTGCTAAAGGTTGACCTCGCAGCCCTCTTTTCTTTGACGGTGTGTGTATGTGAGCCCCTGGGCATGAGTCTCAGCAGTGCACATTCCTCACACACACACACACACACACACACACACACACACACACACACACAGGTTCTCACGTACCACTCTATTCAAAGCATGGGTTACATATAAACTCGCAGTAATCCATTAGCAACTGCACACATCTGGATTGGCATCCTGTATCATCCAATGGCACAATAACATCTCAAATACAGAGAAAAGTGACTATTATGACTATTCACAACATTAGCTTTCTTCACACGCACATACACACACATATACATGGTGAACTCAAGGTATGTGGTAAGGAATGTTTGTTGCTGGACTCTAGATAGAAATTCGCCTCAGCTCTGTTTCTCTGCTTTTCGCTGCCTCTCTCCGCCTCTTCAGGACTAACTACTCCAAGGTCTTAGAAAAACACCCTGACGCCAAAGGAGAACAGGACTATCCACAGTAACATTTCCAATAGCACTTTTGTCGAAACGTTTACACGTGTTGTAAATGGCCCGAGCTTGTTTACAAGTGTAGTTTACAGCCAGCCCCCCTAGAAAACCCTGTTTACTTCACTCTGAAGCACTATTTTCTACCCAAATTCTGCCGTTGCCTTAACACTGACACTCAGTATTAGTGGGGTGGAATGGGCTGCTGCCTGTATACAAAAGAGTTCCAAGTTTTCGTGTGCACGTGTGTTGTGAATGCATGTTTTGTCCCAATGCACGTTCGAGTAAACAACGCCAAAACTGGACTTGCCAAACACTCTGAAGTTTCAAGAACGCGAAGTGGGGCACGTCCCAGTACGAGTTCAGGCAGAGAGGTTTGTATGGCTTTACTGTTAGCTTTGCCAAACTCTATGACCACTTGCACAGCCATGGAGGTGCACGCACACACACACACACACACACACAATATGCTAGCACAATGATCGTATGCAGTATTACATCTGACTCTCCTGACAGCTCTTCCAATCCATGAGATGTGATGTCAAATGAAATGATAGTCATAACAACAGATAGAGAATTAATAGAAAATATTGGGTCACTATGTTCTATAGTGTCAAATGGCAGGGTTTAACTCCAAGTTGTCTCAGTGTTAGAGCTCCAAAAGGAGCTGAAAGAGCTAATGTTTGCTCTCTTTGTAGTGTGTGTTTTCAACATACTTCATTAACTAGTCTGCTTCACTTGTATCAAACTAACAGGGTAAGATTTCATTACACACACTCCTACACACATATACACACACATCTGTTAGATGTTTAGTAAAGCACAAACTCGCAGGGGTCTTTGCAGAAGTGCTTGCTGAGGCTCTTTACTCAGGGGTTTTCTTCACCACACACATCTTCTCTTAAATCTGTTTGTTCTTTCTGTTTTTCTTTTTTTTCTTTCTCTTAAGTGCTATTTAACAACAGTGTATTTTAAAGAAAAAAGTGTAGTTTATTTGCATTTTGGCTTATTATGTCAAGTTTTTTGGAAAAAAAAATGTATGTGTGTTGATCTGATGTGCCGTATAAAAAAAAGCTTGTCGTCTGTAGATTAATATCATTTTGTTTGATTCTAAAAGGGTTTAAATAGTTTTAAGTATTGTCTTGAGAAAAGCCAAAGTCAATGCATTTCAGTGGATTCTGTAAGCGTGGTACATGTTTGTTTGACAACACTTTGAAATCTGTCATTGGATGGGATTTAAAAAGTACAAAAAAAGCAGGCTTTCCTATTTCTAAAACTGATTGTACTTATGCCTTTTGTACCAGTGCAACTTTTTATACTGGCAATTAAAGAAAAAAAAAGAAAAAAAAAACTATTTGAGAGTCTGTCTGACCCAAACCAGGGGTCAGCCAGCGGCTGGTTCCCGAGTTTGATTTCTAGTTGGCATCCAGAATGGTTAGGTTTTAATATAAAGATTTTCTAGGAGAACTTTGGCTTGGTATCTTTGACCTTGGACCTCTTCTTCTTCTTGTTCTTCTTCACTGCAGCATTTTGATTTTCTTTCTCTATTTTGTTTTGCTTTTTGGAAAGAGGGTCGGGAGTTTTCCTTTTGGCTTATAAATATACTTAAAGCAGTCTGTCTTTTCAAAAAGTCTTTACAACAGCGGTAAGTTTCATTTCGTTCAGTATTGTGCAGTCTCCATGATAAGACGATTAGAAGACTTAGAAGTATTTAGTCACCTTCAGTGGATAAATGTATTAGTTTGACAAAGAGATAAAACAGTAATTTGAGGACTTTTTTGCTTTTAGCTGTTTAGATTTTTCTGGTTTCTCTGTCCTTCGCTGTTAACCTAACTGTGTAGCTGAAGCAGTCGGACTTATTTTTGTAAATGTACGTTCTTGTGTGATGCAGTTTTTTGCTTCTGTCTCCGATATTAAATCATTTTTCCTAATACTTGTCTCTCTCTCTGTGCTGTGGTGTTCCAGTATCTGTCCAATGTTGTAACAACGTTCACACAACCCTCCAGTCTTCCACCTCTCTCTTTCTCTTTCTCTCTCTCTCTCTCTCTCTCTCTCTCTCTCTCCCCTGTCCTTTCTCTCTTTGTATTTTTTATTGTTTGACGTTTTTCGTTCTGTTTGATGCATTAGTGCAGTTGATTTCATCCAGTTGTCACTGAAGTCCCATCACCAAACATGGTAAATATACATAAAGATGTTTTATATGTATATTTCTGTGCAGCCCAATTTGCTGTGACAGTAGATGGACAGCCACTTTCAATTTTAATGTAACTCCACAAACTCAAAAACACTTCAAGTCCCATCCTAACTATCACAAATCTTAAAACCAGACCAGGCAATGTAGTTAACCTTTTTGAGTCAAAATAAATTCACCACAGAATAAACAAATACAACAAAAATTCAGCACCAACCACCAATATGGCAAGTTTCAGAATTCACTACCCAAAGCATATACCTTATGGATGAAATGGGAATCAAAAAAAAAAAAATAAAATGTTTTCTTAAAGAAAAAAAAGCTAACGTACCATGTCCTAACCTTGCACCAAATGGTGAGCTGAAAGTCATCAGTGTGAGCGGACTGAGTTTTCTGGCCCTAGTCCCACGCTGTTCTGTACTGTCGGCTCCTCTGGGCGTGGCTCCCCTTGTCTCTCTGTCCTTGTCCCTCTCCACTCTGTTCTGTCCTTGTCTCTACTGCATCCCTACAGAGATACCAGAGAGTCCAAATTCACTTAAGTATTTTATAAGAGAATAAATTCATTCAGGTATTCTGTAAAATTTACCAAATTTACATGAGCATTTAAAAAAGACTACCAGAGATTAAATTAACTTGAAGATTTTGCAAAGTATACCAGAAAGTCCAAATTCATTCACTTGAGCATTTAACAAAGGTTCCAAAGTTTAAATTCATTCAAGTATTTTACAAAACATCCAGTGGATATTTTACAAAGCATACTAATGACTAAATTCACTTGAGAATTGTACATAGGATAGCAATGCTCTTGATCATTTGACAAAGGATATGAGTGTTCAAATTCACTTGAGTGTTTTACAAAGTATATTGTAGAGTCCAAATTCTCAAGACTTTTCACACAGTATACCACAGTTCAATTTAAAAAAGGGATACCAGTAATTAAATTCACTCAAGAATATGACTGGGTATCGAAATTCACTACTTTTATATTACCAAACAAATTAATTCAATACCATTTGAGTAATGAAATATGCTATGTCCTTCAGTACTAACTATCCATACAGGTCGTATAGTAAACAAGTAGTTGGTTGTATCAGCATCTGTAAGACAAGCCTGCTTGTTCCAAAATCTAGCCTAGTGACCAGCTGTCTAAATTACATTCCCTGTGCATGTAATTAACAAAAGTACTTCTTGATACCCCTGCAATCCATTGAATTTACCCAGTTCCAGCATCTCACGCTCCTTTATGGTTTAAGCCACACCCATCTGTAATTTAAAATAAGGTATCGAAAAAAGTACTGGGAATATCAGAGTCAAGGTATCAATAATGACATCGATGTTGAAAAAATCTTGAATGATACCCAGCCCTTTTGAAGTGTTTTATAATCTGTACCAGAGAGTCCAAATTCACTTGAGTGTTTTACAAAGGGCATTGGAGATTTAATCTACTCAAGAGTTTTACAAAGTATTCCAGAGAGTTCAAATTTACTTGAGAGTGGTACAGAGTACACTGCTGAGTTCTGATTCACTCAAGCATTTTATGAAGAATATGGAGTTTACAGAGTTCAAAATCATGCAGATTGGTTATGAAGGATACCAGAGATTAAATTCACTGGAGTATTTCACAAACAATACCGGAGTTTACATTCACTTGAACAATTTATCAAGTGATCAGATTCATTCTAGCATTTGAAAAGGACACCAGTAACTTTAATTTTCCTCAGTATTTCCTCAGTGTTCAACTGTGTTATTTCATATACTAAACAAAGATGTTCAAAACCAACAGAGTTAACTGTAGTTCAGTGCCACATATCTACAGAGGGTATGCAGTATCATCATTATGAAAATAAAGTAAAATGAACAGCAAAGTTTAGATAATTAACTTATGTATTTGAGAACTAAGTTAAATCTCATAAATCTTATGAAAGTGAGAAATTGAAGTGTGGAACCACATACAGACCCAAAGAGTTTATGGTTAAAGTAATTTGATTAATACTGTAATTATTACACAAAAGAATGATTCTTATCACATTAAAGTGCTACAGTGACACCAAAGTATGACAAAGGGTACTGTAAGAAAACAAAAGAAACTAAGAGAAGATCCGCAACTGCCACATGCCAATCACAGAAGTCCAATTCCTGTGTGAAGCTTTTGACATGTACATATTTGGGAGAAAAAAGTTACAACTCATACTAGTACTGTATAAATACGAATATGTGGCAGTTTTGAGTGCTAGTCCTGGTGAGCCCAAGCTATTAACATGTTTTTGTATTTTCCTGCCATATTAAACAAAATAAGCAGTTAACCATCAGATCTTTCAGGTGAATCAGGAGCATAAGGGCATGGAAAACACAAACATATGCAAGGCATCCCCGTGACTAGAAATGAGATTTACTTCTGTAGTTTGCACATGTAATAATGAAGTACATTGAGACATGAGAAAACTTACCCCAGCATTTGCGTGACTGAATTGTTCAAAAGCCAGCAGAGGGAGATGAGAGACGCAGGACCACAGAACAAGTAAGTCTTCATATCTGGCCTCAACACCTGTGGGGAAAAAACAAAGGTAAGTTTGGATCAACTATGAATCATCAAAATGGAATAAAACAATATTCAGTATTCAGAATGTCAATGTTCAATACACATTTCCAGTATGTATATAGTAATTAATGCATCACATGAATCAATAATCACCTGTGTAATACATTATTTAGCACAACACTGTTTAGTAATTGAATTTACACTTTGTACTACGAATAAAAAAAATACATTTACACATAGCTAATCTGAAACTAAGACCCTGTAGTTGTAAAAGGTGATTTGAGAGTTACAGTTTGGTCAGGGGTGTCAAACTCAACCAGTAAAAGGGCCATATTAAAAAATTTCATCAAATGTGGGCCAGAGAAGACAGTTTTTATTTTATTAATTAATGTTGTGCTATAACCCAAACTGGCCAGTATTTATTTAAAATATGCAAAAATTTCAACAGTAAAACACAGACACTTGTAGTAGACTTTGAAATATTACATGAACACTTGAAATATTCAAAATTTAAATGTCTCCAGGTGCTCTGTCTTTTAAACCTAACTAGACACCTAACAACCTTTCTTTGCTTGGGACTCAATTACCTTGGGCTCAATTACCGAGCTACTGAGCTGATGTTAAGTGTTTATATTGGTTGAACTGCGGCTGAAATGCATTTTGGTGATATGACTGATGTGGAATTGCACAGAATTGTGTAGAATTGAGGTGTAACCCCACTGTTGTTGGGGTAGGAGATTTGGAGCACATTATGTTGCAGTGCATGCCGGGGACTGTAGTGCAGCACATCATGAAACAGCCTAATATTAATAGAAAATTAAAACACTTTTGGCTGGATAGGATTGTGTGGCAGGCCTGATCTGGCCTGCAGGCCTTGTGTTTGACACATGGGGTCTATAGGCAGCATCTCTGTATTTTTGTGTACACACACACATGTACATATCTGTGTACACATAAATATATATGTTTCAGTAAGCAAACCTTTCTGTAGCTTAATGCATCATTTATGTTAAAAGTGAAAGCAAACCCCTTACATCTGCCATCTGATACAGTGCAGTTAATACAGAATGAATGGGGTTTACAAAAAATCACATCTATCACACCCAGTGATAAATAAAAATGTCCAGGACCCAATACGTTTTGTCTTGTGCACATTTCTCTCGAACATCACTGGATCCTCTGAATTAAGTGGTCGTTAAGAAGCCTTAATACTAATATTGCTACACGCAAGCAAAAGCTTCCGCACATCAATCTGATGTCACTAAACTACACAAAAGTAAGGTGGGCTACAGTGGTGTTCTTGTGAGTTGTGCTACCTTATCAAAATGTTCCACAGTAGCACATTTTCATAGGTATGCCCATAAATAAAACCTCTAGGTAGGACATTTCGATAGCCTAAAACTCCTTATCAAAAAATACTACCAGTGTTAAAACTACGAGGCTGAATTTTGCTTCTTTTTCATCAGCTTCTTGTTCGTGTTTTCCTATTCTGCCTTAAATACCGCAGCAGTTCAGAATGTAACTGCTGTACCATTTGAGGTGGAACAGGAAAATTCAAACAACAATCTGGTGAATGTCCTCAGAAATTGTCCTCAGAAAATGTTACCAGCATCAAAATAATATTTAGGATATTTTAATAGCCTAATATTACTGCTAACCCCCTGTTGAGCTGTACTGAATTAGCCTGAGTGCAGGTAAGTTTGCAGAGCTTTTTAAATCATGTACAGAACGAAAAAGATCTGTCGTGTTTCAGTGAGCATCAGATGAAGAAAACATTACTGCAGCGAAACCTGGATCTTTTGTTCTGCCCTCAGTCATTTCTGTACATGGAAATACGCTACCATACTGCCAAAGCTTACTTAAGGAGGCTGCCAGTCTAATAACGTCAATTCAGTGCGCAGTAGCATTAGCTTACCTGTAGCAATATTTATATTTCAAGTATAAATATGGTCTATAAATAAAAATATTAGTGACTATAGTGGCCTGCAGCAGGTGCTACTGATAGGGGGTTTATATAAATGTTTGACACTTGTGTCTAAGCAACTGACAAAAACTTTGAGGTGTGATATATCATGAGGCATATCCCATACAACAACATAATACACTTTCTGTTCAAAAGTTTGTAAACACCTGTTTATCCAACATTTGTGCCTCTTTGCTGCAGCAACAGCCTCTACTCTTCTGGGAAGGCTTACACTAGATGTTGGAACTTTGCTGTGAGGATTTGATTGCATTCAGCTACAAGAGTATTAGTGAGGTCAGGTACTGATGTTAGATTAGTAGTCCTGGATCAGAAACGCCACTCCAACTCATCTCAAAGGTACTGGATGGAGCTTCATCACTCTAGAGAATGCAGTTTAATATAATATATCATTAATATACCTGAATCCTCTATTTAGAAGTATCTGGATACATTTAAACAAGTAGTGTAGAATATATTCTGTTTATACCTAAGAAAGCAATAATAACAATAACGATTATAATATAACAACATATTTCATTTTCAAATGGCAATGTAAAGAAAGCAAAATGTCTGCATTAAAGGAGTTAATCTGTTGAAGGCAATATGAGAATGTGCAGTCACTGCTTCAGTCACTGCTGCCATCCAGTGGTCACCATCCAGAAGATGCTGAGCCTCTGTACTTTTATACCTTTTTAATTAAAACAATGCTATGAACAAGTGCTTTTCTTGACCAATATATGCCCTTATAATAAACATTTTTTAGACTGCAAGAGTTGACAAGCTAAGCTTGTAAAACTGTATCTTCTTAGGGTGAAAATGAAAAGTTAAAATAGACCTTAGTTAACCTACTTAATCAAATTTCAAATTAACTGTAGAGTGTGGTTAGTCTACTGCTACTCTGACATATTCATTAAAAAATAATGAGCACTATATGAAGTGTAGTCTCTTTATATACAAGGCCAGCATGATAAGCACCTGTTGTAACTGTAAGTTAAAAATAATAATTGATATAGACTTACTTTATTTTTAAAGTTCAATGAGTTATAGAAATAAGGCCTGGGCTGACATACAGTCCGTTCAAATTATTGAGCACACTGTATTGACTGTTTCCAGTATTACTAAGAATCTAATAATACTATATAAATATAGAAGTATAATTATTATAATTATAGTAAATATAAATCAGTAGATGACAAAAATAAGTTTTAAGAGTCTGAGAAAATAAATACTTCACTAGCTAGCTAGCTAACCTAGCTAGCCTAACTAGCTTACCTGCTTCAGCAACTTCAGAGTTCGCGCTGCCAGATGTGAACTCTACATATACATCTCATGAAGGATTTTCTTCTCCACAGCATCTAATAATTTCTATTAACTGACTTCAATAGTTACTATTTTTTTTTATGTTTGTTTTTTATCTTTCATTTCAGCGCAGCGTCCAGTCCCGGAGTAAATGAAACTGGAATAACTCCAAGGGCGGTTAAAACCGTTAGAATTCAAAAATGTCTCGAGCTTTGACCAGCGGTTGGCTCAGACCGCACAATCTGACTGGTTGAAAAATGCTAGTTCTACCCGTGTTGGACACGTTTTTTTACAACAGCTGTATCATTCCGCTTACCAACGGTTGCTAAGTAACAGCAATGGTCGATTTATTTGACGTTTGTGGCAGAACTATATTTTTGGCGGAAGAAATCGCCGATATTAAAGTACTTGGACCGCAGCTACTATATTTAAAATGAAATGCGGGGATTCTTTACCTCGAAAACCTGAGGTATAAAACGGAGCGAGGTCCTTTATTATCGCGAATTACCTCACAGATCTCAATGATAATTACAGCCTGAAGGGGCATATTTTGGTGGAAGCTTTGAAAATTTAAACTATGTGCATAGTTTAAATTCCACATTAATATCCATTTATTTTAAGAAAGTTAACAGTGACAGTTAACAGTTAACATAATTATAAAGAGGCGTTATGTCAACATTTACCTGCATTGCTTGATTCTATTCTAATGTAATCTGGTTAAATGTTGCGTGTAGAGACGTTCTGATCAACAGTAAACAGTAAAACACCACATTGAAAACAACTGGAACCCTTTAAACTGCAAGCTATGAATTATTCAGCACCTAACATTAATTATTCAGTAGCCGCTATAAATTGCACACTCATTATAAATTATTCAGTACCTAGTATTAATTATTCAGTAACTGCTATAAACTGATCAGTAACTACAATAAATCGTTCAGTAACTACTATGTATGCTTCAGTAACTACTATGAATTATTCAGTAACCACTATAAACGACTCAGTACCTGCCATGAATTATTCTGTACCTACTATGAATTATGACTACCACAAACTATTCAGCAACTACTAATAGCTGTTACTGAATAATTCACTATTTACTAATTGTGCTCTGAAGTTATAAAAGTATATAACAGGAAAATTGTGGACCTGCATACAGACTATATATATCTATAAGGATTACATTTAAGAAATCATACCATAGTCAAAATCATATAAAAAAGTTCAACACAGAAACACAAATCATTAGTCCATCACTGCTGATTCAGTGTAAAGTCAGCATCGTCTCTTCCAAACAGCCAAACTCACAATGATGGCTGTCCAATTCAATAATGTAGTATTTCATTATCTGTAATGCATTATGAGTCTACATTTTAAATTGTAGCCTACCAATGCTATCATACAAATACTTACATCATCAATAATGTAGTATTCATTAATATTAATCTACATAGTAATAATATAGCTTACTATTATCTCTCTCTCTCTCTCTCTCTCTCTCTCTCTCTCTCTCTCTCTCTCTCCTTAACTGTAACTCTGAAATGTGACCTTTCTTTCTGATCCAGACATGCCAAGCAGTACTAATCTGTTGGATTGTTTCATCCTGTTGAGAGAAAAAAATCCACTAATGCACTTATGAATTGTGGACACAAGGTGGAGCTAGAGAATTAATATTTTACTGGACTGAGCTGGGGGTCAGTTGACTGCTTTAAAAGTCTATTTAATTCATTTTGCTTTCACAGGTGCAACAATTTCCGTAACACCAAATGAATGAGCATATATGTAAAATGCTAAACTTATTTCATCAACATCTTTAACATGACTTCTTACTATTAACAACAAGATAATTCACATTTAAATATGTTGGTTTTCCTTCACATATTATGCCTTTGCTGCTGGTAATATAACACCATAGCTGGACATAGCTCCATCTGTCCACAGAAGTGTACTACGGCTGCACAATACATGGTCATATGATTTGCTGAGGGATGCCAGGGGATAACAGCATAGATAACAGCGTTTCATATATTGTCAGCAACCACAAGTAAAATGTGGCTGATCAACTACATTTGGGGTGAGGAGGAGGGGACTGTAAATTTTATTTTTCACCAAACTGCTTTAAGATTCACAGCTGAGGAAAGTCACAGCTCACTATAGGCCCACTGTCCAGGCTGCATGTTAACATTTTCATTCCTACAATGTAAATGTGTATGTATTTATCTGTAGGTACATTCACTGGCCACTTTATTAGGTACACTTATCTTGCATCTACACATCCATTTTTCAGGTCCACTTTCCATATAGGTTCATTTTGTAGTTCATTTTGTAGTTCTACAATTACAGATTGTGTTTCTCTGCATATATTGTTAGCCCTCCTATTACCCTGTTCATCAATGCATTATTTGAATTGCAGATCACTGCCAACCCTGCAGTGACACTGCAATGGTAGTGATATGTAAGTGTGTATTTGTGTGTGCTGCACAGAGTGGATCAAATACAGCACTGTTGCTGGAAATTTTAAACAACTTGACTAGACTGAGGATAGTCTACAAACCTAAAATACCAACCAACAATGTCCTGCAGTCATGAACTTATCACTAATAAGGAGATAGAGGATGACTAACACAAACTGTGCAGCAACAGATGACCTATTGTCTCTGTACAACAACAAGGAGGACCAGATAAGCGTGTGTAATCGAGTGAACAGTTAGTGGACACAGTGCTCAACAACTCCTGCAACACTTGTACCAGCACAACACACACTAACATGCAGGGCTGGGATGTAACGGAATACAAGTATTGGGAACACACATTCAAAATACAGAAATAAGTATCTGTATTTAGTCCAGGTTATACTTTGAAAAGATAGTGTTCAGAATACAGTTACCTTTTGGCTTTTTAGAAGACTTTTAGAATACTTAGCAACTATATAAAAAACTATAATCTTCAAAAGAAACACCAATGCTTGTTTATTAACTATTTGAAAATCAGCGCACAGCATGTAGCAAACATGCTTGTTACATCAACCCAAAAGAAGACTTCAGTTAACAGCTTCATTACAAACACAGAAGTTGACTGATAAATCAAAGTGACGAGTCAGTTATTAATCTCAGTGTTACTGAGCTATTTTGAGGGATGATCAAAATAATCTTCTCATATTCATGTTTGTGAGTGATAAGCTTAGCATATTACTGCTGTCGGAAGAAAACTTTGTATCTCCGTTTTTGTCATTTCGTACTTTTTTACAGAATTTGAAAATGCTAGCTCTCCTTTACATTGTGCCAAAATTTCACGATGAACAGACCACCAGAAATGCTCCAAAAGTGCTTGGAAAAAAAATATATAGTTCTCTTAATTTTCATTCAAAACTAAGAATGTTTTTTCCCTTCTCCAGTAAAGTTAACATTCTGGAGATACAAGGTTTTCTTCCGACAACAGCGATATGGTGTATCCTAAGCCTAACCCTATGGCATCAATATTGTACTGGACTCTGGTAGCAGCAGTGGACTGAAGCAACCGATAACAGTGAAAAAAAAAATAATAACAATAAATAAATTATAATAAAGATTTTCCAATATGACTTCCCAATGTATGTTCTAAAAGTATTATAAATGTATTCTGAATAAGTTACTTTTTTATGGATTGTAACAAAATCCGACCAACCCTGCTTAACATGCCACCTTGTCTGTGTCACTGGAGTGCTGAGAATGATCCACCACCCTGATAACATCTGCTCAGTTGTACAAGGTAGGTGTACCTAATAAAGTGGCCAGTGAATGTGTACGAGTGAGTGTGTATGTGTGTCAGTCAGTACCTGTCTCCCACTCTGTGTGTGCATGTTTGTGTGTGTGTGTGTGTGTGTGTGTGTGTGTGTGTACCTGTCCGCTTTTCCAGACTCTCTCTCTCTGTCTCCGGCTCAGAGCTCCACTTCCTGCCTGCCCGCTGCAGCGCGATGGCCGTTCCCCAGCGGCAGGCTGACGGAGAGAAGAGAGCCGGGCTGGGTGAGCTGTGAGCGGACAGCAGCAGGTAAACCCGGCCTTACCGACTCTTCTGCTCTGGATACTCACATTTATTAACTTAGAAAACACACTCACTCACACACTTTCTACTCCACACTCCAGCTTGTAAACACTGCTACTAGCAAAGCCACACAGCGATTCTGACCTTAAATGTGTATTTACGTCTGAAACACAGACACGGTGTGCACTTATTTGCCAGTTTACTTGTTTACCTGTGTGCTTGTTTGTAAATAATGTGAGGAAAGACTTTTATTTTTACTCAAAACTTTCTTCTCCGTTGTGTTCATCGAGGCCTTAGCTTAGCTTAGTCGTTGCTAACGGGCGGGACGTAAACACCCACAGCGCAACCCCATTGGTTAGCGATGAATGCGCAGAGCGCTTATTGGTCCAACCTGCTGTCAAACACAGACTCAGCAGCTCAGCCCGTTTTGTGAAGCTGAATCCTATCTGAGTTGTAGTGCTGGGAAAGTTTTGTGTCGTTACGGTGAATAAAGGAAAGTTTCATTAATTATTTCTGTACTTTACACCGTTTATTTCTTTTGTATTTTTCTTGTTTGTTTGCTTTCTTGCTGGAAAATTAGCCTTTACAGCAGCGCGTGTAGACAGCGCAGATTAACACGAATTCACTGGTCAGGCTTTGCTGTAGTTTACTTGCGCTGTCGATGTGAACATAGCTTTTATTTTAATTCCAGAAAAAAGTAAAAATATTTCTGCTCAGTGTAAATCTGATACTGAATATGGTACTTTCTTAATCAAGATTTTGTCTCTAATTGAAAAACGTTATATGTGTGTTTATTCGTGTGGTAAACTTGACCATAAACGTGACTCTATGATAGAGTTGGGCGATATAGCAGAAATGTAATATCGCAATACTTGAATTTTCCACGATGCACGATATGTCACTATCTATACACTATATAAATTAAAAAGACAAAGTAGTGCCACATTAAAAAATATTGTCAAAAACTATGAATACATTGATTCATATTCAATATTTCTCACACTGTGCTGCACTAAATCCAATAAAACGGACTAATGATGCTCTCTTTGTAATCAAACACGCAGTCGGGAAGTGTTTTTAGGTACGTGACGACATCCACAATATACTCAGAAAAGCATACTGTGGTGTAATTGATCACAATAACAATAAATATTGTCATATTGCCCAGCCTTGCATTATCATTGTTAATGATAATAAACATAATTAATATTATTCCTGTTTTTGGACAAACTGCAGCAGGGCGTCAGTATTTTGGGTCGATTCACTTACAGCCTGTAAAGTAATAAAGTGTGTTTAGTGGGTTTCATAGTTTTCATATTTTGTTTGATACTGAAACTAAACATTTGCATTATTTTTGGAACAGAGAAATGATCTGTTTTGAGTTCAAAGTAGTAGGCTAATTGTCTTGGGGTTCAGTTTCATTTAAAGACACTTAGTACATGTTTACTGTCATGTACATTTACTGAAATGTAAATTTTTATGCTGAATTTTTAGGCATCAGACATATTGATCATATAATAGTAAGAGGAATTTTATCACATTGTATTGTAGAAACATTTCAAACATTAATGTTTAGATAAAACATCATATATATAAATAAATGTAAAACTGTAACTTTGATATAGTTAAAACTGTAACTTATATATATATATATATATATATATATATATGTGTATGTGTGTATACATATATATATATATATATATATATATATATATATATATATATATATATATATACACACATATATATGTGTGTGTGTGTGTGTGTGTGTGTGTATATATATATATATATATATATATATATATATATGTGTGTGTATATATATATATATATACTATATATATATATATATATATATATATATATATATATAGAGAGAGAGGGAGAGAGAGAGAGAGAGTTTTTGTAGGTGTTTATAGTTTTTGGCTTGGATTCTGGTTTAGTATAAACCCCTAGTTTACAAACAAACCAACAATTACTTGATTAATTGTAAAATAATTGTTCAGTTACTTGATTACCAATATAATTAAAGTAAAAGTGACAGTCCTAGATATTATTTAAGAGTTTGATAGTGTAGGTGAATAGCTGGTGTGTTTACAGTAGGACTGTAACTCAAAGAAATCTGGTGGGGAAGTGTTTTGGGGGTTGTTTTGGGTGGTCGCTTGCGTGCTTGTCTACTTGAGCAAAACAGCATTCTAATGTGTGGCTAAGTGAATAGTAATCTACACATCCACGAGTAAAATACAGGTTTGAGTGAATCGGGTCTGACACATGCTCTACCGTGAGTGGTGCTGGTGTTTGGAGTGACTGTGTGTGTGTGTGTGTGTGTGTGTAAGTAGCACATTGGCACAGGCTTGCGTAACCTTTCCACACAAACATGATGGACTGACTCAATGGATGGTTGGTGTCAGCATGAGGAAAAAGGGTAAAAGGGAGGCATGGGGGAAGGATGTGTGTGTGTGTGTGGCTTTGTGCCATAGCAACAGAGCAGGAAGAGCAGCTGGCACGTTAATGATTTTGTAGTGGGGCACTGGTGTAGAATGCTGCTAGCCATACCTGACCTGCCAACACACACACTCACACACACACTGTAGTGTGTACTGATGTGTATGTGTGTCAGTAGGAGTGGGAATTCCGGTTATATTTGAAATCCGAAGTTGCAATGTATTATTCAATAAATATTCAACAATACCTGTCCCTCTGCAAAATGATGCTGCTCTACACTGGACACATCAGGTGGAGGACATGCAGCTAGAGGTCTGCACAGGCATGAAATTGAAGCACAAACCTCGTACCTGCAAGTTTGAGACCTGAGCAGACCAGGTCTAGTCGACTTGGACTGCTAAATTTGAAGCCTGATTCTGACTCGAGCCCGCTTGCGCACATTAACAGAGATGGATTATCACAGACACAGTTTTACAGAGCTTTGCTTTGTTACTGGGTGCTTGAGTTCATGGACAGAAAATGACATGCTGGGATAAACTAGTATTCTACACACATGTAATACATTAACAGTTTATCAGTATATTTTTGTGGAATTGCTGATTGTACCTGGCAGAGAACAGCATCCTCCTTCCTCTGAACAGCTGTTAGCCCCACTTAGCTAAAGTCCTTCTTGCTACTGCTGCTACTGCAGAAACACACACTGCTACTGCTTAACACACTTCGGGCGAGATCGACAAGCAAGAGGAAAGATCTGCTGTGATCCAACCCAACACATCCCTCTCAGCGACCACGCTTTGACTGCGATTGTTGTTCTGTTGAACTTCATCCATGGTTTCATTCAGCAGCACATTCACCCACTCCTCAGACTCTGGAGCTGTTCCGTGTGTAGCTAATGTTACAAGAAATATATAGAGAGAGAGAGTACAAGAGAGATAATGCATAAGAGTGGGCGAGGTCTGCTAAAATAAAAAAAAAAAAAATCAGTCATTGCAAAAGAAAGCTAAACCTGATGTTACATGTGAAAAATCAGTCCAAAACCAGATATTTTGTCGAACTCATTTAGGCTCGGGCCAGGTCACACATACGGAGCAAAACGCGTTAAAGGGGAATTTCACCAATTTGTTCGAATTTAAACCATAAAGACACTGTGATTAAGAGTGGTTTAATTTGAAATGCTCCACTATAAGCTTGTTGAGTTAGATTAGTTGTCCCAATGAATACTAAATGTTTAAATTTTCATCAGAGTGGGCAGTTTTGTCCCCACAAAGATAGAAATACACACACACACACAGAGACGATCACAGCTTTTCACTTTCTTTCCTTTGAAATTAAAAGGAATGTCCATATTCCCTGGTGTTAAAGCCCGCTGGCAGGAAAATAAAGACCTAACCTTAAATACACACACAAAAATTGAATGTGCAGTTTAGACCAGGTTAATGTCCTACACACACACTCACACACACACACACACACTCACTCACACACTGCTCTTTCCATTGTGGTTTGGTATCCAAAGGTGACCCCGTCAGCACAAAGGTGAACATATGGTGTCAGTAATCCCACTCTTAAGTCTCTCTGTCTGTCTCTCTCTCTCTCTCTCTCCCTCTCCCTCTCCCCCTTCCTTTTTCTTCCCTCTCTGTCTTTCGCTTTTTCTCTGTATCTCTTTTTGCTTCTCTCTCTCTCTCGTTCTCTCTCTTTCTCCGTCCCCATTGATATCTTCTCTCTCTCTGCTTCCTCTCACCCTTTATCCTGTTTTTCTCTCTCTGTCTCCTACAGTTCTGTTTTATTTCATTTCTTCTATGATCATCTTTTAATTTAGTAGAGAACAAAAAATGGTCACTTGATATCATTGTAAAGGTGTGTGTGTGAGAGAGAGAGAGCAGGGGAGAGATGAACATGTTGTATCTGTCCTGTTAACCCTCTTCAGTATCAGCAGAGTCAGTATTGTTACAGTTATTACTGTTATTAGCCTCTGTACCCCCACTACCCCCTCTAACACCCTGCTCCGATTACCCTCATTCAGCACACAGACACACACGGAAAGTGCTCATTACGCTACTATAATGATAGCCCTGTGTGTGGGTCCAGAATGAGGCAGTAAAAAAAAGAGGGAAGATCGGCTTGACGGGCCGATGGTGAGACGTGTGTAACTGATACAGTGATGAAGTGTTTTATTGATGCATTGATTAATCTAAATTCATTCGTTTTCTTAAAACGTCTTCCATGCACAGAACATCCAAAGGTGTAGCCAAGCGCTGACCAGGGGTGGCCAGTGCCTCTCTGGAATGACGCATGGCCACCCTTCTGGCCACCCCAATTATCGAAAATGAGCCAGTCAGTCATCATCAGTCAGCCAACATAAATAAAGCATCAGTTACACTTTTATGGTAAAGATCTGCCACCAGGGTAGTTACCAGTCAGTTATGAGAGTCTGATGACATGGTATTTATTAATTATCATATTTTGCTGTGATTTGCTCAGTAAACATGCGAGTGAATGTGCAACTTGTTCTTCAGCAGTGCTGCTCTGTGAGCTACAGTGTGAAGGAAGTAGGAAGTAGGCTATTTATTTAATCATTTATCAAGCTAACTAATTTAGTTTTACTGTTGACAACATGCATGTATTGTAGGTTAGCTTACTGTCTGTCTGGCTTTCTAATCATTAGACCCATGTGTAATCTGTAGTGAATGGAGCCTAAATTTATAACTTCTATGGCCTGTCTATGAATTTTTTCTCAATGTTAACATTGTGCTCTGAAAAAAGTGATGCATTTAATTTACTCAGTTCAAATACACTATTTACTTACAAATCACTAAAATATGTTACATCAACGCAGTTTTGTCTTTCAGTTTACTTTCGGCAGTAGTTGTATTGATGGAATATTTTCTTTATTTGGACATGATGGACCGATTTAGTTATGTACAAAGAAAAACTAGCACATCAATTCATATGTCAGTTTAAATCAATAATGCTATTTTATTGTATTTTCTCTATCAGTGTGCCACCCCAGTAAAATCTCTGGGCCTTACCTGGCCACCCCATTCTAAAAGTTCTAGCGATGCCCATGGGAACACCTTAGCATGGGAATAATGAGGAGACAGAGCTCAACTTGTGACTGTTTATAAGGAAGAATAACATTAGTGCAGTCAGTTAAAGCTCTGAGAAACTGAAACTGGAGAGCAGCGGTGCTCTGATAAACAGCACAAAGCCCTGTCACAGTATTCGTAACTTCAAATTTATCGCACTCTAGTTTTGTTTGACCTTTTTTTACATCAGTAACAGTAGCTAGCTGTCTGGATAACTAACTTGATTATTTTGATTATGTTTACATTACATTGATGTGCACATATGATCGGCTGCTAGGTAACAGACATAACAGTTGATTGTCAGCTTTCGCAAGGAGGTTAAGATCCCCTTGAGATAAGATTCATTAAGATTCCTAAATTAAGGTTAGAATTACTTCTGTAATACAAATTTGTGAAAAATCTTATCTTGACCTGTCATATCTTAAGACAAAAAGATGTTTCTGTTATACGGTCCCAGAACCAGAGTTCCCCACCTCTGCTGTGGGCTTTTGGGGAGTCCTAGATACATTGTTGACTGTGAATACAAGCTGTAGTTCAACCAGACTTCAGTCAAAAGTTAGAAATAGAAATCAGTGGCAGTAGCTCAATGTCAGAGCTTTTACTAAAAGAGTCACTGGAAAACGTCGACAGACAAGGTAAAATATTTGTTTGTGAAATAAATGTCTGTTACAATCTTCAGATAAAACATGGAATGTCTTTTACAAGCTTTAGAAAGCTACTTTTTATCTAGAACAGTCAAAACATTTTGTGACTCACTGTTAGTTTAGTGCCAACATGCAACTAGAATCCTAGCAGAAATTAGCCTTGATGTAGAATTAGTTGTAGATTGATGATGGCTGACTGTTTCTGCCCTCTCTGGTTTATGCAGCTTCTCTGTGGTATTAGCACATTATTGGCTGTGCTAAAATAGGCTATTGAAGAAAGGTGCCATGAATATTGATTGAGGTGCTCCTCAACCTGGAGGTTGGAGCAGCCAGTTAGAAAAATCCACACGACACTATACAGACTGTACACACAAGAAAACTGATTGCCCATGAAAATGCAAATTGGCATATTTAAAGTGTCAACGATGCAGATAAATCACAGCAGCTGTAGTTTAGTTATTGGTGTGAAATCAAGTAGGGCTCAAAAAATGTGATATATTTTAAGTATGATCACAATATTCAGCTTATTCCATAATTAAACATGATCATTTTTGATACTTGTGAACTCCACGACCCAGAAGGATAAGCGGCTTGGATAATGTGTGTGTGTATGTGTGTGTGAACTTATTAAACCTCTTGAAATTTTGACATTTATATTTACCACTTAAAACATATGAAAAGATATTTTTTCTTTGTCATCAATGTATCAATGTTATTATTATTATTATTATTATTATTATTATTATTAGTAGTAGTAGTAGTATTATTATGATTATTATTGTTGTTCCTGTTGTCATTGTTGATGTTCCATAATTGGCCTGTTTAATTTGTTGTACTATTGTCCAAAGTTGTTCATGGTGTTATTATCAACAGGTACAGATTCGCTAAATATAGACCAGGAATTTTGCATTTGGAATAAAGTCAGAATCTGGACCCACTGACCCCATCCACTCCCCCTACAAACGACGCACAGTACGAAAAGAAAAATCTCCTTATTATACTCCAGCCCTGTGAATCATTATTCCTTTTTAGTTAGTGCTGTGTTCATGATGACCTCCTCTTTAGGCCCTGCTCTCTATCTGAGCTGTCCTCTGACTCATCTCAATCTTTCACTCATTAGTTATGTGTGGAATTCTGCTTTTTTGCTGTTTCAACGTGTTGTTTTCTGCACCAAGTCATCATTGCTTGGTTGTTTATCTCGTCACTGATTCAACTGTATTACTTGTTATCTGTAGACTCAAAGACCTCAAGACAGAGTAGCTGCTTGTTGAACAAAGCAAGTAAGAGCCTGTATCATGTTTATAATGTATGGGTCTAGGCATCACAAACTCTTTCTACAATTTCAAGTCAGCTGCCAGTTCGAGGTGAACTACTCTCCAGCTCTCACTGTGTTATCTGTGTTTTTCAACGACATATTCATTCTCAGTTTGCGTTATCGCTGTGCATAAAAGCATGCACATGTCTGGTCCAGTTAACTTTGTTTGTACCATGCGATAACAGGGAAGCACTGGAATGGCTAAAGCTGTGGGTGCATGGTATGCTGTAAAATTTGTCTGGTGAAAAAACTAATTTACTGCAATGTGAAAGGATGCAGGAGCATGTAGGGATTCGCTTCTGTTCATGCTGACTTCATCTTGGTGAACCCAGCCTAGATGATTTATAAACCCCGCCTACAAATTTATAAACTTCAAACTAAGTAGAAGAGTCTCAGTCAACACAATGTCATTTGTGACATTGTTTGGTGAACAGCTAACATTAGCTAGTTAACTAGTTTGTTTTACAATGTTTCTTCCAAAACCACCTCACTTCAAGACAACCTATGCTGCCTAATTTTTCTCCACCCTTCTGATTTTTCGCCTGCAGCTACTTAACAGTCACTATAAGTAGTGTTTCAGGCATTACACATTGTATTCATCACAATTTTGTATAATAACTATCTTTGAGGTAGCTTTTTGCGCAGTTAAACTCTTTACATGTCTAGTTCCTATCATCAGTGCTGTGAGCAATTCAGAGTTTCACTAGAATGGAACACTTCACATAGAACCTTTCTGAATTACTTTGCGTACTTCTTAACCATTAAATTATGCTGACATTTAAAAAAATAGTGGAATTTCTGTGCATCCAAACATTCTAGTCTCTAACTGTACACCTATAAGGTGGGGGTTTCTAATAAAGTGGATGGTAAATGCATATCTTGGAGTTTGTGAAGTGAGCAAAGAAAGAAGCAAAGCAGAAATAAGCAGAAAAGGAGTCGAGTGCAAAAAGTATTGCATTGTCTTGTTCATCATTTTCTCAGTATGCCTGTTCTGTGTTCTACAGGACATGAGTGCCTTGAGGAGAACGCCTGCGGAGAACAGCCTCACCTGGACCTCAGCTGTCAACCAAAAGCCAGCATCGCAGTATGAGTGAGTACTTGCACACACACACACATACACTGGCGTTAAGCGGCTCTGTGTCTTTGACCTCCTGCTGGCCTGGCCATATGGTTCAAAAGAAAGTGGTCAGTAATCTTAAATGACTAGCGACCAGCAAAGTGTAAACATGTTTGGGTTTGTGGAGTGTGTGTGTGTGTGTGATCTGTTTTCTCAGTATCTTGCTGAGTTACCAGTCTACTTGCACAATCTCTGCAATGATGGAAACTATATTACAAGACAGATATATAGGTAACCTACTACATTAGTGTGTGTGGTGGGGGGGGTGGCTGCAGGGGTTGCAGGGGGAATCAAATGCCGTTCTGCTGTTTGGAAGGCAGTGGTGTTACCCACTATGCTACAACAATATATATAATATCAGGTATCATTAGTGTCATAAGTCCTTGAAGCTGTATCGTTGCAGTAATGCCAAAGTCTGATTGATAATTAGTGCTGATGTAATGATACGGAAACCTACCTGCATTGATGCATCTATAATTAGTGGTACTTGGGGTTGAGGTGATAGCGATAGTTCAGTGAAAAATTAAAATTAAGTAGTTTAAAAACAATAAAAACATTTCCCTTTTCACTTAAGTTGGGAGCTTCATGAAATGGGTTTCCGTGGTCGAGCAGCTGCACACAAGTCCAAGATCACTATGCACAATGGCAGGCATTCAGCTCAAGTGGTGTAAAACATGCCGCCTCTAGACTCTGGAGTGCTGGAAACGTCCTCTTGAGTGATGAGTCACACTTAAAATCTGCGTTTGGCGGATGCCAGGATAATGCTACCATCTACAATCTAGTCCCAGCAATAAAGTTTGGTGGAGGAGGAATCATGGTCTGGGGCTTTTTTTCAGGGTTTGGTCTCGGCCCCTTGGTTCCAGTGAAGGGTAACATTAATGCTACAGCATACAAAGACATTTTAGACAGTTTTATACTTTTAACTTTTTGCTAACAGGTAGACCTTTTCCTGTTTCAGGATGGCTGTGCCCCTGTGCACAAAGCAAAGTTCATAATAACATGATTTGATGAATTTGATATAGAGGAGCTCCTGTTGATTGCACAGAGCCCTGACCTTAACCCCACTAAAATCCTTTGGGATGAAATGGGATGTCAATTGTGAAACAGGCCAAGTTGTCCCAAATCAGTGTCTGACACCTCAATTGTTCTTTTAACCGAATGGCCACAAATTCTCACAGATACACTCCAAAATCTTGTGGAAAGCTTCCCAGAAGCTATATATATTCTACAATAACCTCACGCAAGCACTTCAGGTAGCTGCTGATCTGATGTGCATGCACAATACCAGAGAGGAATATTGGACCATATTATTCCTTACAGAACTGCTTTAGCTCAGCCATGTTCTTCGGATATATGTGGTATGAATCAGCATCTCTGTTTGGTTGTGATCTGGGCTCTGACAGGTCCACTCCAAAAGGCAGATTTAATTTTTTGAAGCTATTGTATAGTAGATTTACTGCAATGATTTAAGGTCATTGTCCCCCTGCACTACCCAGCTTCAGCTGGTGGACAGCCGCCCTGACACGATCCTGTAGGATACCTTGATATTATTTCATTTTAATTAATCTCTTTAGATCAGTATCCTTCCTCTGTCGTTGCTCAGGCAGGGTTTACAAGGTGTGATTACATCAGCACTTCAAGCTGAGGTAGTATTTCAGGTGTGGCAGTGTGATGATTGGAAATGAAGTGAAATGAGTCATCTTAGGGAAATGCCAGCGTCTTCCTGTGTGTAGCATGGCTGATTCAGTCAGTTTGCCGGTCTGTTATTCAGCCACATAATGGAGAGACCAACCTGACAATGACATATTCTTAACTGAGGTGTGGTGGAAATGTGCTCCACGGTTCTTCCCTCATAAGCTTATTCTAGCCTTTATTTCATCCCAACTCCATCAAAAGAATAGTTTTGCAAGAAATCAAATTTGAAGTTTCACTCCTTACCCCAAATATAGTCAGTCAGCCTTCAAACGTTAGTATGAAGTTTACTTCTAATGTTGCTAACACATTATAGATTATAGACCATTAAATAGCATCCTGCTAAGTGATGTACATAGGTATGTCTTGACATACTGTACAAGCACGTCTTGACAGATCTACTGTATTTGAGGTAAGGGCGGAAGCTGTCATTATGGCTCCAGCTCCAGTGGCTCCAGCCATTGCATGATTTTAAATTCCATCAGCAGCAGCCTATTTAATTTAATGAAGGCCTGATTAGATAAACTAGGTTTTGGACGGTAACTGTAAATACTGGACTTCCTCGAGGAGAGCTTTAGAAATAGTGAAGCAGACACTCTCGCGCACATCAAATCTCAATGTGTTGCATATGTGTTTATTTGTATTTGTTCTAATTGTATTGTTTTTATAAACAAACAAATGCCTGCCACATAAATAGCTTTACATATTGTTTGCTCAGACAGTACTATATGTGTAGTATCACATGCCTTCTGGCAGATGCTCTATGATGATTTCTTTTTCCTGTTCTGAATCAGGATCAGTCAGTCAGTGACTTCAAACGTCAGCAGGTGTGGCTGTGCATGTTGTAACCAGGCTCAAGTGTGTAAACTGTGACAGGAGTGTGTACACTACAGATGTGAATTCCGGCTCGTTTCAGTGAGTCAGATTTAACAGCTTAGCTCACCATTAACAGCCGACTCTGTGGCTTAAAATGATCACTGAAATCTTACTCTATTTTCTAATTAAAGAGGAATTCTGTAATTTCTGCATAATTAAATCATTAAGTTGTAAAGATTGTTAAAATGTAAGTCATTCAGACTGCTTTTTGAACAAGGCACAATAAAGTTCAGCCAGTCAGAACAGAGCAAACATATTTACATACATCAGTCTTAAAGGCACAGTGACAAAAACAGCCTGGTTAATTCCAAAATAAAAGAGATTGGAAAATGGTTATGTAAAAATGAATTATGACTGTTTTTGGTAAACACAGCCACCCATTTGTTGTAAGTGAACCACAAGGAACAAAACATAAAATGCAAGAAAAATATAGAAAATGTGCCTTTGGATGTCTCTAAAATCTACCTTAAAAAAAGCTGTTACTTAAAGTAGTTACGAATACACCGCTGGATGCCTGAGAAATTGTTTTACGACTTGGTTCCAGTAATTTTTTTTAATATCCATTCATGGTGAAGAGGTCCATGCAGGACATTGCAAGGCAAAATAGTCTTTGGTTTAGTAAATAAAATGTTGATTTTGCATTGCGGTGAATCTAACCATAAAAGGTTCACACAGTAAAAAGCACTAGATAAATAAATGCTACATGATAACTAGCAGCAATGCAGTCAGACCACCTTGCTCATGCTGCTTATAGGCTATACACAATGAGAATCAATTAAAGGTCTCTTTAATTCTTGCTAGATTTACCTAGAAATCATTATGGTACACCAAACAAAGCAGAGTGGTTTTCAAAAAACTGTACTGAAATGTAAAACTGTATGACCAGTATGCCCCTCACTCTCTTCTGAGCACCTCCCATTTACTGTCTTTTACGGAAACCACTATCATGATCGAAAGTAGGCATCAGGATCCATCCTATCAGAGTAAAGTGGACATGGTAACACTCAAATGATTGAGCTTTTTTTTCTAAACAGGTTGAGAACTTCTGTTTAACACATTAAAATGTCAAAAAGCAGTTAAAATCTTGACTTCAGAATCAAAAATTGTATCAGCCTGGTAAATCCTTACAGCCCTACAGTACAAAGAACCAAATGAAGTTTAATGCAGGAGGATGTGGGTTAGTTCCTTGTGAGGACAAACTGAGTGTTTCTAAGTTCCGTTAATATGTGTGTCCCATAATTGTGTGTGTGTGAGCGTGTGTGCATGCATGTGCATGTATGCATGTGTGTGTGCTCGTGTGCACGTGCATGGTCTAAGGACACTGTGAAGCGTTTAGTGTGAGGCAATGGGATAGGTCAGCTAGAGCCAAGCTGAGAGATTTAAAGGGATTACACCATTTACCTTCTAGCCGAGTTAAATGCACACACACACACACACACACAGAGCCAGCAAGAAGAATAAAAACAGCCCAGCAATGACAGAGATGCATGCTTGGACGTGTGGAAAGCAACAGGACATTGACCCCTTTTACATACATATTTTACATATATAGAGGTGTGTAGAGTGTCCTAAATCCATAGTCCTCTTAAAGTATTGGTACTGCAGTAAAATAATGACTGCAGTTAAAGTTCTTTTCAAAAAACAACTTGAGTAGAACAACAGAAGTAGCAGCTCTACTTAACTACTGAGTAACTCTGTCCTTCTCTTTTTGGGATCCTGTGGGTTTTAAATAAAATCATAAAGCTTCAAAGTGAGAGGTGTTATCAATCACAAAGCAGCACAGATCCTGAACCGACACAGCAGAATGAAATTAAACCCCACAGAGTAATCAGGAACTAAATGTTAGTGACTAAAATGGATCTGAGTAGAAATGCATTCCTTTCCTCACAAATATAATTGAGTAGAAGTAAAAGTATTAGCATCTGAAAACAATAAGGGAAGTATGAATCCATTAAAAGGTTACTTAGCATACTGAGCATAGGGAGTTGAGTAAGTAAAGCGTGTTACTACCCACCCTTGTAAATAATGCATTTAGTACATTTCTGAGGTAGGGCTTCACAGTATATTCATACTGTTCAGCTCTGCTAGGAGGAACTGAATCAACAATTTGGACATTAGCTGGGGCCCCAGCAATATTGGGGTCTATGTGTATGTTCCTAGTCCTAGAGAGTGTCTGTCTCTCTCTCTCTCTCTCTCTCTCTCTCTCTCTCTCTCTCTCTCTGTCTGTCTGTCTGTCTGTGTGTGTTCCTTCGCTGTCTTCTCCTTTTCGCCTGTTTTACTCTTTTTCTTTCTCTACCTTTTCTCTGCCTGTCTCTCTGCTTTCTTTTTGTCTGTCTCAATCTTTTCTCTATCTCCCTCTCTTTCTGTCTCTCTGCTTCTTTCTGCCCCCTGCATTCAAATAACGTAGCTTTCTCAGTAAAGGTCTTGCTTCTTTGATCTCCAACATCAAGCAGAACAGAAATAGCCCCACACACACACCATAAACAACAGGAGCTCAACCCAAAATACCTCCCCTAACTCAAATAGCTGCTCACACACAGGGGGGAACGTGTGTGTGTGTTAGATTCAGGGACAAGAGTGTTGCACTTTGTTTACTAATTCTTCTGAGTGTGTGTGTGTGTGTGTGTGTGTGTGTGTGTGTGTGTGTGTGTGACCTGTTGCGTTGTTTTTGCCTGTTTGTGTGTGTGATACTTTCTTGTAGCTTTCTTTATACCAGAATATGCAGCTGCACATCTAAGTGAATTAACACACACACACACACACACACACACCTAAACATGCACCTTCCCTCTCTCTTTCTCTCTCTCCTTGTTTGTTTCCCCTCTCTCTCTCACTCTCTCTCTCTCTTTCTCTCTCAGACCTGATATAAACATCCGTCTTGAGTAATCTGATTAGGCCTGTTCTCTGACAGTTAACCTTGTTGCCGCAGTAACAGCCCCCATTGACAGTAAAAAATAATTTACTGCAGGTTTAAAAATGTATTAGTTTATTTTATGCAAACTCTAGTAAAACACTTACTATGTTTACATTAAGTAAACCAGGGAAATCGTTTAGTCACTGGACATTAAAGCAGCAGGTTTTCATGTCTAAAGGCCTCAGCATACTTCTTACGGAGACAACGTTCGACCTGACTTCAGCAAACAATATGACGTAATTGAGGAGAAAACGAACAACCGCAGACGTCGCGTGGAGGCTTCATTCGCCTTGTTGTGCACATGGCAGCTGAGCGAACTCTCTGGACGAAGATGCTACATGACAAAGCCTCTGATTGGTCGATCAAAAAGAGGTGTGCTATGAAACAAAGATGGACAGCTTTGAGAAGCTTGGGCTTTCTCAGACACACTAATATTTTCACCGCTCCACCTTAAATGGTGGCAATATTCTGAACTCAAATGTCGCCATAATTAGGAAGTGAAAGAATCGTTTTCCAGCAGTCATAAACTTATCATAAAATGTCATAGCATCACATGAAGAATCTGTGACAGGCAACACTAAACCGCAGAAAGTATGCAAGGTTGTAAGCTCGCCAAGGCGCTTTTGGCTTCACACAACCCTCGAGAATTTTGTTTCACAAGAAGTATGCTGAGGCTTTAATGAGGAGGTTTTAGTGACAGAAGCTGCTTCTTCAGACAAGCTAATGCTAAAGATGACACTGGAGCTAGACAGACCAATGTTAAATGCCAAGAAACCCTAGACCCTGTTCACATCTGTACTGCAAACAACTCCGGTTCATTACATTACATTACATTGATTTTCTAAGTGAACACATCCTCTAAAAGGAACACATTTAAATATTGTATTTTTCTGTGAATGTAAGTGCACAGTTTCTATTTATTTGCTGAGTTTACCATATTGGAAAAAACTAAAATGTAAAATATAAAAATGTGCCTAACTGTCGCACAGGCCAAATTTTACATTTTATTTTTTTGCCTCAATATGTTAAATTGAGCAAGTGACAGTAACTGTACATTAAAATGTGTAAAAGTAAGTTCTGAACTGCAGTGGTCTCCATTCCCTTCCAGCAGGTTTCAGATGAGGTCTATCAGAGTTAGAGCTGAATCCTGGTGACCCCAGTTGTAGTGAATGTCAACTTATTTTCACTTAGAAAATCAACAAAACATGCCATTTTACCGGGGTGCCCAAACTGTTCCTTATGATTGTTTTATCAGATCACCCAAGATAAATATTAATGCCAGGTGTGTGAGTTGGGCTTTCTCTTTCTTCGCATTGTTTTCTGTGATGAAGGACAGCAGATTTAGAATATCTATCCCATAAGAGTGGTGATTAATCTAATGAGAGGAGAATATTTATCCTTTCTGTCCATCTCCAACACTTCATCAGGTCTCTTCTGTGTGAACCAGCAGTTCTTCAGGGACTGTAGGGTCCAAAAATCAGACCACTACTGAAAATGCTTCTATTTTGTGTTGTTTTCTAACTTTCTTTCTTTTTCATTTTTTGAAATTTGAACATGAATATTAGTATTTCTTAGTATTCTTAGCTGTTTCGCTCTTTTGCTTTGATGACAGCATATGCCCGACTGGCATGGGCCCCACAGGTTTGTGCAAAAAACCTCTTATCAGTAAATCAAATCCACCTGAGAGTTGTTTGAATGTATTTCAGTGGAAGAGATAAGACAAAAAAAAAAATCTGATCTTTTTGTTCAAAAGCCTTAACATGGTCAGTGTCACAGATTTGCTTCAATTTGAATAATGACCTAGAAATAGTGCAGAATGTTAAATATTTCCTCTTCATTTTACTTCTACTGTTTTTCTTTGTGTATTTTTTTTTAAATCTCTGTTATTTATTTCCAGGTTTAAAGGGGAAAAAAATCTAACTCAGATTTTCAGTGTGGTCTCTGTAGACTGTATGTCTAATCAGCAAAATCTTAAATCATTGACATTCCAAAGGAAAAAGCAGCATCTTCCTCCCTTTCGTCCACTCCATCCTTTTCTCCTTCTGTTTATATGCCTTGGAAATCTGTCCATCAGGAGAGCATGATGAGTCATTGCAGGGTAATTAGTGCACACTCATTAGCTCTATGCTATTTTTCTGCTCAGAGCAGGGGGTAATTATGGTAATTAACTCCACACACACACACACACACACACACACACACACACACACAGTAGGCAAAATAACAGTACACACAGGCATGTAAGGCAGGTACTGAGCCATACAAACAAACACACACATATACATACACTCATATATACACATAAAGATCATGTTACTCTTATATAATATTGTAAAAACACTGTTGAACAGGAGCACTAAATGAGTGGAGCGACTAGTTAAATAGATGAAGAGGCTTTAAAAACTCATTCAGATTGTCTAATTAAACAAAATATTAAAGGAATTGTTTGTTAAAAAAAATCTAATTTACACAGTCTCCCCCTGATGCTCTGAACACTGTGAATAAATTTCTGTCTTTTTATGGTTATGCCTCCATATCATTTGAACCGAATTCACTGTAACTTTTCCGTATTTCCAAGCAGCTTTGCATGCTCGATAGTTCACCTGTCACTCCACTGCTTACAGCTGCAGCAGAGGACGTGCCACAGAGAAAACTGAGAGTGTACCTAGGTACTGTTTTACCAAGGTGATAAATTCAAAGGTATTATTGGCTGGACAAACTGAAACTTCCTGGGATACCACAGCAACACCCTAGCAACCACCTGGGATACCATAACAACTATCTAGCAACACCTTAGCAACCATCTAGGATGCCACAGCAACTCCCTAACAACACCTTGACAACCAGTGTAGATACCGTAGCAACAGCCAGCACTTTAACAACCACCTGGGATGCCATAACGAACATCCTAGCAACAGCGTAGCAAGCACCCGTGATGCTATAGCAACAGCTGAGCAGTGGTCAAGCAAGACCTATGGCAACTGCTGAGCAGTGGTCAAGCAAGACCTTAGCATCCCCTTGGGATAGCATCGCAATGGCTGAGCGACACCTTAGCAACCACTGGGGATAGCATAGCAGTGGCTTTAAGCCAGTTAATAGCACTGTAACTGTATGAGAATGTTAGGTATAGTATTAACTTATTGTATGTATTTTTTTTAGATGTTTTTTGTGTCCTTTTACAGCAACGTTAACTGCCTTAAACAGTGTCAGTATGTGCTACAGTTTCCCCGAAATGGTGATGTTTTTAAACTAGATAAAAATTAGTTCAAGTGTGTGAAAGCCAGCTAGCTAAGCTAGCTAATTTTAATTTACAGTTTATTGTAATGAATGATTGCAAAGTTTTACCTTTACTTCATGTAATCTGTTTTATTGTACCACTGAGGGTGGGGTTACCCAGAATTCTTTGAGATTTTAGTTTTTACTAATTGCCCTTTTATTTTCTTATTTTTCACCAGTGGAAAATGTTTTTTTTGTGTGTGTTCTAACATCCTGTCCACATGCAGAAACATAAGATTAGATACATTTAATATGGTGTTATTTTGTTCACTGTGATCGTGTTTTATGTTCAGCTTTACCAGTACAGCTTTTCTTGCTGTGATAAAAGTAAACAGGAGTTTAAGCTGGGCGGTTGCAACCTGGGACCTTAATAGACCACCTAGTGTGAATATGCTCTGTTGTCAGGATATCATATGTTTGAATCCTGGTGATGCTGAAGCCCCAAAAAGGTCACAAATTTTTGTTACATCATCAGTAAAATTTTTGTGGACACCCCTAAGTCTTCAGGTTGTCAATAATGGCTGATATAATCAGCCATCCAGTGTATTGGTTGGGTTGTAGAGGAGGATACAGAAGATTTATTGTAAAATTATAGAATGTTACGTATATGAAGTGAAGGAGTTGTCCTCTGTGTGTGTGTGTGTGTGTGTGTGTGTGTGTGTGTGTGTGTGTGTGTGTGTGTGTACATGCCTAAATCATCTGACACTCGTCTTAAACCCGTGTTTTAGTTGTTAGGTGATCTCAAATAGACATACTTATGTGGTTTCTGACACTTCATGACACACTGTTATCTATAAACATGGACAACAGTACATCACAGTACAACGTTACACACATAGTAGCAGTCATTTTGAAGCCGCAGTTTTGTCTGTACCATATAACAGTATGTTATACAGAGTTAGAAATGTGACATCATTTAACCCAGATTCATTCTCTCTCTCTCTCTCTCTCTCTCTCTCTCTCTCTCTCTCTCTCTCTCTCTCTCTCCCCCCCTTTCTCTCTCTCTATTACTCTTTCTTACCCTCTGTTTCGATGAAGTTAAAGAAAATGCACATTTGACAGTACAGCTCAGAACTGGACACTGGTCATTACACGTTTAGAAGAAAGGAAGCCATGTGTAGATGGTGTGTGTGTGTGTGTCTGGACACAGAGAGAATGACAGTTAGAAAAAAGGCTGTGAATAGTGAAGGCAATCTGTGCAGAGAAGAGAAAGAGAGAAAAGGAAAGGAGAGAGAGGAGCGAGTGAAAAGAGAGAGAGATTAAGAGTCAGAAGGGGAGAGAGAAAAGAGAGAAAGAAATGGATGGATGGATGGATGGATGGAAGCAGGAAGGAAGTCACTCGAGAATGATTACATTTCACAGTAAACAGTGGAAACCAGAGGAAACTAACTCTCTCTCTCTCTCTCTCTCTCTCGCACATTTTCTCTCTCTCACTCTCTCTCTAAATTCTTAGGCTTTTTCTCTCCTCTTTCTCCTCTGTTCTCTCTTTTCTCTCTCCTCTCTTTCTTTCTC
This sequence comes from Colossoma macropomum, assembly GCF_904425465.1. Classification (NCBI taxonomy): domain Eukaryota; kingdom Metazoa; phylum Chordata; class Actinopteri; order Characiformes; family Serrasalmidae; genus Colossoma; species Colossoma macropomum. The sequence goes on along the minus strand of NW_023494792.1, from coordinate 42,863,083 downwards.
TCCTCCCCCCCTTGTCTCTGTCTTTCTGTCTCATTTCTTACCCAAATTCTCTCTCTCTCCCGCTGTATTCTATAGCTTTTCAGTTTCTCTCTCTCCTCTCTCTCTCTCTCTCTCTATTCTGTAGCTTTTCCCTTCTCTCTCTCTCTCTCTCTCTCTCTGTCTCTCTCTCTCTCTATTCTATAGCTTTTCCCTTCTCTCTCTCTCTCTCTCTCTCTCTCTCTCTCTCTCTCTCTCTGCTCAGTGTCCTGTAGGTACAGATGGTGTAGTTGTCTCTGAATAGAAATACTGTATGATGAAGCAATCAAATCTTATGCATCTCCGTTTTCTCTTGCTTTTTCAGTTTCTCCACTCTGTCTCTTTGTTTTTCTATTAAAGCAGAATCCCTTTGACTCTGTTTAACTGCATGCAGGTTACATATTAGCGCTGTGTTTTTTATATACAGATTTTATTAGCGCTCTTTAAACAGAGTTTAGTTTTGTCAGCTGCTTTAAAGCTGTGATAAAAAGCTGCTGAACTGCACAGATGGAAATGGCTTTTTTGTGACTTATTCACATCGATATGGGAAAATCTTGGTTGTGAGCACATAATTAGACCCTGTTTACACGTGGTCGTTTTATGCATCTTGAGTATCAGGATTGTGTCTGATTAAGGCCTCATAAAAATGCAGGCGTAAATGCGTTAAAGATACAAGAGTTAAATCCAGGTGCTTGAACCTCTGCAGGAGGTGGTCTTAGATGTGTTTTAGCCATACGTTATGAGTTTCTCCAAGCCACACTCAGCAAAGCACAGTGGGACATTTTGTTATTAATATGTAGTTTTATATATATTTGTTTTTTTTATATGTTAGTAGTTTTATGTTTGAATTGCTGTATGTAAGCTACAGCCTCCTAACGTTGGTCCCCTTCGCTATTCAGACCAAACTTGTACCTCGATCGAATATCAAAGCTAGTCAGAAAGCATGTCTGTAGTGCAAACGGTTAACTTGGATAGGCTGCATGCGGATCATTTGTTAACTGTATGAAAGCAGCATCAATAATTAATGGTGTTTCCTTTTTCTGCTAAATATTGTCATATTTATCATTATTAGGGTGTTTTGATTAAATATTTATTGCAATACTTATATATTTTTCTTCAGCTTTAACCATGGGAACACTTAGTCCTCATAAGGAGACCAACACACACACACACACACACACACACACACACACACACTCTGCTTGGTAACCTCAGGACAGAAGAATAAATGGTTTCATAAATTTCCCCTGCACCCCTGAGTCCATAAACGTCCAGCAGTATGTTGGGAAAACTGACATGTTTTATGGTCATACAGAGATATAGAGTGACCCCCGTGTGGCAGGGGATTTTCATTGGTCATTGCATACATCTACGCCCCATACAGCTGCTGCACTGACCAATAAGTGCTGCCTGTGGTGTTGCTAGGGCAACCTAGACCTGCCTCCTCAGTTATATCATGACCTAATGCTTTCAGTTGTTGTTATTTTGCTTTAGTATCTGAAGTGGAAATCCACTAATTTTTTTCTGTGTAATTAAATGTGGACAGAGTCATTCAGAGAGGTTTGGTGTGAAATGGTTCATTCTAGAGAAACTTACTGAGTCAGAATTGTTCGCAGAGGTGATGACAGGAAGACTGTGTGAAACTGAATGGTTTTGAATGTGCTGTCTGAGACATCATAATAGTTTTGGTATTTTGGCCTAAACCTTATCTTTTTGAAGCTGATCATGATGAAGAACTGCATTCATGCGTTCTAAGGCCCCATTGAAAACTTTTTTTTTCATTTACCACGTTTTACTGTAATAAGCAATACGTATAACTCAGAAGACACGTGTAGGTTCACTGGTTGTTTTGGATAGTAAATAAAATGCCTATATTTGTGTACATCATGATCCCTGGTTCCTATCACTACCATTGTAAAGAAATCTGAGTTTGTAAGTTTCTGTACAAGGAGCCATTTCACAACATACTGTTCTGAATTACTTTGTTTACATCTCAACTACTGAATTTTGCAGAAATTTTGGAAAAAAAAACTGAATTCCCCTTTAAATTTAAATAACACTGTTACATAATTAATCTGCATATGTGTTCACTTTACATATTGTTTTGACAGGTTCGAATCTGCACATTTTTCTGTTTATTTTGGTGCAAAAAATTATGAACATAAATGTAAATGTAAAGTTTTGTGACTGTGAACATGACGAGAGACTTAAGAGGGTTAATATTGCCAATACAAATCTACACATCAGACTTTACACAGAAATATCACTGACAATGAACATTGACATCAGATTGCCTAGATGGAATATTCGGACAGGAAATATGAGTAGCAAACAGGAAGTGACGCAGGGAACCGCTCTGTTCCCACAGAGACTGTTATATTATCTCTTTCCCCCTTGGTCCCCATCTCTCTCTAGCCCTTTCTGTCTTCCTCTCTCTCTCTCTGTCTTTCTCTCTCTCTCTCTCTCTGTCTTTCTCTCTCTCTCTCTCTCTCTCTCACTCACTCACTCAATAGAGGGGAATATCATGCTGCGCTTTTCAGTGTTAATTCCAGACCAGATTTATGCACATCACACACACACACGCACACACATACACATATATTGCTGTGTGTGCATGTCTTTAACCTTAACTTCAGTAATCAAAACACAGCTTTGGCTTCTTTTATTCTCTCTGATGAAAGCAGCAAATTTTGAGGGAAAAAAATAAATACATTTCCACTTAAAGAACAGACTGATGTCCCCACAACCACACAGTATTAATGTTTGCATCAGGCTGGTGGACTTTAGTCTCCACAAAGAGATAAATACACACACCCATATCTATAACTCAGCATGCCTTGCTGTTTCTGCACTACCACTGAATGAGAACGCAGCACACACTCCATCATGCATTATTAAAGACAGCTCGAGCTGCCCAGATGAAGTCGGCTGTGATCTGATGCAGTTATCACTCTCATTTTATTAACACACACTGCAGCTTGTTATAGCTGACATACACATAGGTGCTAAGAATCTGAGATCAGGTTTCTTCTGTTCACACTGGGAGAACTGACCCGTCCATGCTTTGCCCACAAATGGGTTATTTAGGCACTGCTGTTGCTAGGTTGGACAGGCTTTACAGAAAGCTGGGAGAAATTAGAGATGAATTAATCTGATTTTTTTGAGCCGATATCAATATTAATAATGGACCTTTTTAGTATTTTTTTAAACATCTGCAAAGATGGATTGTTGATTAACTTTACATACCCAAGAGCACTAAATGAAAAATCAAAATGATACTAATATGTGTATATATAATTGTATAATATAAACTTGTACATCGCTGTTGTCGGAACAAAACCTCATGTCTCCAAAATGGTAACTTTACAGGAGAAGGAAAAAACCTACTTTACTTTTCCATGTATTTTTTGGCTATTTCTTTTGGTTCATTCATCATGAAATTTACTCACAATGCATAGGGGAACAGGCATTTTCAAATTATGTGAGGTTTTGTTCCGACAAAATTATGTGAGGTTTTGTTCCGACAAAATATATATATATATATATATATATATATATATATATATATATATATATATATATAATAGTACAGTGATGTAAACACTGTATCTTCAAGTGTTTACATATAAATATATACATCAGTGTATGTAGCTAGTGGTATGCCAGTTAACTTGCTAGCAGGCCTTCTGAAACCTCTGAGCTCTCTGCTTTGCCCATTAATCTGATGTTTGTCCTTAAAAACTTCTGTTGCACACAAAACCTATACTAGATCCATCCTAGCTTTCACACATGAACAAAATAAATATTATTTGAAATTAATAGATTAACTAAAGCTAAGTTGTGTGGCTGAGGCTGAATGTTGAATATTCTGTAATGCTTGTCTAATCTAGCAACAGGCGCAATGAAAGAATGTATTTGTACATATCATGGGATACTGAGTTTTTTTTGTTTTTTTTTTTATTTCCCCCCATTTACTCCAAAGTCCATATTTAAGCGCTCAAAATCAGCCCATTTTGAATTCACTGTTTTTGTAATGTCACAAAAACCATCACATTTACCTTTATTTGCCTACTTAGCCTGCTGTAGTTTAGCCTCGGCCATTCACACTGAAGTTGTAAGGAGTCTTTTAGCCTGTTTTACTTTTTGAATAAGGCACACTATAGGGCAGCCAATCAGAACAAGCTCATTTGCATGTATCAGTCTTTAATGTCCAGTGACAAAAACAGCCTGTTTAATTCTAAGGGATGAAGAGACATTAAAATACGGTCACTTAAAATGAATTTTAAATTCATTTTAAAATAAAGAAATCGATCCTGCAACAGCACTCTGGACTGCTTTTCATTTGTAGCCCCAGGCCTCACAGTGATAGCTGTAATAGAGGAAAGAAGATCGGCAACAAAAGAGAGAGAGAGTGGTGAGCAGCCGTCGGAAACAGAAGGCGAGTCAGCGTCTCTGAGAGAGGGAGGGAAAGGAGATAGTGAAAGGAAGGGAGAGACAGTCCTTGCCGTGAAAGAGAAGACTCAAAGGCCTCTATTCATGCAGCCTCGGCTAAAATTAGCCTCGGCTCCAAACGCTGTTAAATAGAAGTGAAGTGTTCTGTACTGCTGGAGTTGAGTGATTCTGTCATTTCTCTCAATTTCTTCTTCTTCTTTGTCTTTATCACAGTATCTTCTTTCCTTCTGCCCATCTTGTCTCCAAACAGACTGTTTGAATATTCACCTTTAAAGCTTCAGTCCGAAATGGAAGGTGAAACCTTAAAAGGACACTCTGGCCAAAAGAATAAATATAACCATCGCTATATCTGTTGCATGCTATGTGGTGCTGCAGTTATCTCTATAGAGTGTGATTTTCTGCTTTAAGACTGGAAAAACCCCTTCCAATGATGTATTTTGAAGGCGTAAGGAACTTTTAATAACACTACAGTGGCTTTGGGGAGGATTTTTGGGAGTGGGCTGTTTGAAAAGTGTTCTTTGTTCCACTAGCTGACTAGTGCAGAAAGAAGCCAGATAGCTAATGTTATTGCTAGGATGCCACCTGCATTTATTAGGCTCTATAAAAGTGGCGCGTCAGTGGATCGCTTTATAACTGTGGGGGATTTCCAGTGGCTGTGTGACGTATTAGTGTAATGCATGCTGGGCATTGTAGTGAGACAACTCTGCTGGAAGAAAACACAAAAAGGATATAAAATTGTGAGTTCTGCTAAACAGATTAAGCGGGGGATACGATGCAATACCACATAACATGACACATAACATATTAAATTCTATGTTTAGACCAGAATGCCCTCATTAAATATAATTTACACAATTTTACCCCAAAAGATAGGCCTGGCTAGTACGATGTAATCACAGATAATCACAGTTTTTGGGAAAAGAACTGACAGAGAACTAGAGAGGACTAATGTACCATTAAACAGCTTATAAATATGTTGGGAAATTGAGTTCACATTCCTTTAAGCAGCCTGAAGGCCCACGGTCCAGTAGTCAGCTTGTTTCTGTTTCACTCAAGAGAGAGAGAAAGTTGTTAAGAAGCTGTTAGATCTCTCTGCTGTGCACTGTAATGCTAACTATACCCACCACGTGGCTTTTAACCTTGCACTTATTTTAATTTACGTTAAGTTTGGTTTGAGTGCATGGAACCGAAAATAACGTCGACATGCTTTGGAACTTCAGTCCGGCTCGCTGCAGTACAGTAACCAAGCTAAAGTGAACTAGTTTTTACTCATACAGCAGCTAGCTCTAACTTGGAGGGAAAGTTCCTGTTTATGGCCAGGAAACAGGATCAGAAAAAAGTAAGTAATATTAAGTAATTTGTCCACGCAATGTTTTTTTCACTTCACTTACTGTTCAAACATTGACTTATAATAGGGACTTTAGAAGCCTTTAGGCTACAGTTGAGTAAATTCCTCACTGTCTTTGTTGCTTGTGATTTCCTCTCTGAGTAAACTTATATATAAGCAATAATTGCAAATTTTGAACTAGAAAATATTGTGCCCTTTATTTTTAGACATTGTCCAGGCCTAATCTATGCGAATGTACAAAGGTATGGACAAAATTTTGCTATGAAGTTGTTTGCTCCTGAGTGCGTTTACATGCACTCAGTAATCCCAACATAATCGGATTTCTGCAGTTATCTGATAATTCAAATGGTCATGTAAACATACTCCGATCTTGAAATATGATTAAGAAATCCGATAAAGAGAGCTGGATTTTAGCTCAATTATCAGATTTCTCAGTGCAGGTAACCTCTTATTCGGATTTCTTTCAGATTTCTCAGTCTGTGCATGTGCGAAAACAGACAGGAAATATGCAGTCAGCCTTGCCGCGAGGTGGCAGCAACACACCTTTGGAGCGGCGCTGAAACCAACTACATTTGTGACGAAATGAAGAATTTAAATATTCTTCATCTTCTAGACAATTTATGTTCATGTTTTTAGTTAAAGCGACACTTTTTTAAAAAGGCCGCTGCATGAAGTTTGAGTGTACGTTAGTTTACTTCACGTCTTCTTTTGTGAGTTTATTGGCTGGTTGCAAAGCAGAAATCTGATTATTGTCTGACTCATGTAGACCCTACATGATTTTCTCGGATTATGAAGTGCATGTATGCGCACTCACAGTTTTTAGTTATGCGATGTGCTTTCATCCATTTTATAGATAACAGTATGTTGTGCAGTGTCAGAAATCACATTAGCAAGGTTTCATACATAAAACTATGTAAACATAAATAAGCATGCGTAACAAGAGTTACCATATCTCATGATATGTAGTGCTTTATGTTCCAGTATTAAAACACAACAATGAAAAATATTATTAACAGGAATTATGTATGTGGATGCTTTGTGGTGTAAATACTGTAGGTTGTTGTTTTAGCTTGTAATGGCAATGCAGATTGACTGTTGTGGGAAATTTAACGAAAAATTTCATCAATAATTAAATTTATGTGCTTTTTTGACAGCCGTCCTGTTACGACGTAAAAAATCTCGAGTAATTTCAAAAAGAGGGGGAGAAACTTCAGACGTAAAACATGTCTTAACTGATCGACTACATTTGAGGAAACGGGGTGAACCAGTGACATATTTTACTTTTAAATTTCCTCTGTGCATGTAACCCACAAGATCATTTATATTCTTTGGCACATAGGTTGCCAAAGATTGTGGGTTTACCAGACTACCCGGTTTTTCTTGTTTTAACTGTAATGAAGAGGTTATAATGTGCTTTGATGAGACAGAATTAGTCCTCGATTTTCTCTCTCGACTCCCACCAGCAGACAGCCACACATTGATCTTTTCCTGTGTACGTTTGACCTGCGTGTCAATACGGCCACAGCACATCGCAGGGAACGGAAATCGTTGTCACAATTAAGCTTGTTTACACCTGCACTTGTTAAGGTGAACTAACATTGACTGGTTTCTCTTCATTTTCTCCTCTCTTCCACTCCATCTGTTTGTTTCTTTTTTCTTCATCTTCTCTAATCCGCTACAAAGAACACTCAAGTAGTGAGCCTGTGTTGGATGTAGCGGCTGGTACATTACAAGTGTGGAGTGTTCACATAGCTTTTTTTTAAATACAAATTTCTTATTTATGCTTATAAATGTAGTTCTGCTTTTATGTCTAAAGAAGAACATAAGGTTTATTATGTTAAAGGTAGTAAAACAATGATCTCTGGCATTTTATAGCAAGATTTCCAACTCTCTTTTTTTTTTTGAGTGCTCTAAGCTCACCTACAGTTAATTATGCAGTTTAATGAAGTGGGTTAGATCAGAAAAGGACTTTCAGGACTGTGTAAATTTCACAATGAATGGACCAAAAGAAATGGCCCAAAAAATTCTGGTTCCATTGAGTTTACTTCTCCTTTCATTTTGGTGTGTGCAAACTTTTGGCTGGTACAGTAGATCTCCAAGAATAAGCCTAGTGAGCTCTGATTAAATTAATTTATGCAGAATTCAGTCCCATGGGCTTGCCATGCTGTACAAGTTAGAGTTCTCCTTATTCGACTTGAATTTCAGATTCCTGCTCAGAAGAAACTGACTGAAATGAAAATTTCAACACTGACAACAGTTTCAAGGAAATTCCAGAAATATTGATCAATATAATTTTGTATATAATATAACTTCACTGTAATGAAAGACTCTTCTCAAATTACGTGCATCTGTTAGTTATAATCTAAAAGTCAGCACTTATAATTATTAGTACTTTAATCGCAGGATTTTCACTGATATCAATAAATCTGTCAAACTTGAATATTGGCGATTTCTTCTGCCAGCCAATCTGTATCAGTCAGGCCTCAAAAGGACATTTCAGTTATGTATTCAAAGTGAACTGTGTAATTCTTTGTCACCATAGCCATCTGTTGAGGGAGGACTGAAATACAGTACAATTCAACACAGTCATAATATAAAACAAGCTACTCTAAAAGATGTCCCTTAAGTTGTTGTGATGTTTCAAGATGTTTTGATGGCTTTGGAGGACACTGTCGAAAACCTCTCTCTTATACGTGTTCAAATGGGTTGAGATCTTTTGACTGCAAAGACCATAACATAGTTTACATACTTATTAAACCATTCAGAGACCCCTGGAGTCCTGTCGTCCTGGAAAGGACCACACCCACCAGCATAGAAACGATCCATCAAAAGATATTGAATTATACAGTATGCCTGCCTGAAAGTATAGCCTCACTCATGTTTTTCCTTTAATTTGTTGTCTATCTGTGCATCAGATCACCTATTATCCCAGATAAAGACAAGTCAATCAAATCTTAGTATTTGCTGATTTTATTATTTTTAATTATTATTGTATCAGATATACCAGTTGGGCCCTCGTAGGAAGGTGAACCTACAAGAAAAATAAAAATAATAAAACATTTCTTTCATGCTGATTTCCAGTCTCCAGCCAAGGGTGGATCTATGCATTGCTGCAGCCCTCTAGGACTTTTCTGTTTTTATGGTTGCAGCAAAACAGCTGCAGAAGCATTGCAGTTCTGTCTTACAGTGAGGAAGACCCCTCCAGACTCCAGCAGTGCAGTATTACTGCAGCAGTGTTTACAGTGCAGGGCTTGAAAACAGAGTTTTAGTTAAGCTACTGTGTAATAGGAGTGTAACAGTATGCAGTATCAGGATACAATATTTGCTATGGTTTTGCAACACAGTATGCTACATTTCTGATGGAGAAGTGGAAAGAAGGAATGGTAACTTTATTTATTTATTTATTTAGTTGGTTGGTTGGTTGGTTGGTTTGTTAGGTCATCAGTGTCCAATGTTTTTCATTAAGAACTGCTAAGCTTTAAAATGAGCCATTTTTGGTTGAAGCTCTCCACTTAAGATGAGCATCTAAAACAGCAATACACAGCTAGCAACATCATACAATCTGAGTGTGGATATTTCTGGCTAGATTTTGACCTATTTTAGATTTATTGTTATTTCCTCCAATATCTGATTCAGTATTCTGCTATTTAAATTCTGATATTTTGCTGATATTGATCTGTAGTTTTGTAGTTTTTGCAACATAATACAATATATTTCCAATGCACAAGCAAAAAACAAGGAATGAGAAAAGATCACTTGCAACGCAAGTTAATGCAGGGTGTGAACAGGTCCAGCATGATCTTGGGGTCTGGGAAAGTATAAAAGCACATTGTCTTTTGTGGTGGTCTCGTTTTGCAATGACATGGACTGAAGAGTGGAAAACATTACAGTTCATGTTATTGTGTCTGAGATCACAAATAGTTGATTCACAGTATGTATTGTTTTGCAACTCTAATTGAATATTAATATGTGTGTAGTAACACTCCTATTGAATAAAGGCTTATTGGCTTCTTTTCTATCAAGGTTTTTAGGTGTGTAACAGCTGCAGAATCAGTGTGTGTGCATGTGTGTGCAGGTGGTGAACAGCAGCTCCAGTGAGGCTGAGAATAAAGGCCATTACAGTGAGATTTATTATAGCACATGGATGACACACACACACACACACACACACACACACATACATATAGAGTGCACGTTGACCTTGAGAAAGATTGGCTACACTGAAAGGTAAAGATAGTGTGCATAAGGTGTGTGTATGAGCGTTTGTGTTAAACGTCCTGAGGTTATTACTAGTACTGCATGTCGTTATAGTAAAAGGAAAGCATAACCAATCAGTAGAAATGAGGACATTTTGCTGATCATCTCAAGAAAACATGCCGTTTTCACCAGATTTGCGACATAAAAAAGAGCCAAAAGTATGGATGTACCAATATGAGAATTCTGGGCTGATGCCGATATCTGATATTTTTCACGTGTACACGGCTGCAGAAGGCGTTATCATGGGAACCGAGTGGGTGGACCATGCTGCACCGCAATTTTCCATTGGCTGAACGGGCTGTAGACTGGACTTAATGTGTTCATGCAGATGCTTTAGAAACTGTATAGAACGCCTACATACAGTTCTGGGAGTAAAACGAGGACGGAACGATGTTCCGGTACAGATTTCAAAAACTGCATGTAGTTGTCTTACATGTGCATGAACTATATTAAGTCCAGCTTACAGCCCATTCAGCCAAGTGTGTTCCCCGGTAGACTTGTGATGTCATGTGTAGTGTGCAGTACCATCGTCATATTGTGTGTTACTATATCTGTGTTATTAGTAAATATTTTAGAACATGATGAATTTAGTCTAATTATAGTGCACTGATCTCTCTCTTACTCTTCTCCCTCACACACACATGCATATGCATTCTGAAAGTGTGCTGCTACGCAAGAATGATCTCAGTGAGAAACATCATTAAGAGGAAGCATCAGCCCCCCCCCCACACACACACACACACACACACCATCGTCTGGCTGCTTTTGTAAGAGAAAAGAGGAGGATGACAGAAGGGAGGAGAGGAGGGTGAGTGAAGAGAAGCAGAGATGAGAAAATTAGATGAAACGAGCAAATAAGAAGAGAGAAGAAGAGGACAGGAGAGTAGAGAAAGAGAGAGTGGACAGGACAGAAAAGGAGAGATAAGGATCAGAGAGGTGCAGTTGGGATAAAGAACTGAGAGGAAAAGGGAGAGAGAGAAGAGGAGTAAAGAGATGAAGAAATGGGAGAAGAAGAAGAAGAAGAAAGGAAGAGGATAAAAAAAGGCAAGAAGATGAAAGAGATGTGAAGAGGAGAGGAGAGAGGAAAGAGAAGAGAAAAGGGGAGAGAATGTGAAAGGAGAGGCGAAAGGAGGGGAAAGGAGAAGAAATGAGAATGAAAGAAGAGGAGAACAGCAGATCAGAGAAGGAGATGAAGGCAGAAATGAGAAAAGAATGAAAGAGGTGTCTGGGAGAAAAAAGAAGAGGATTAGTAAAGCTAGAGAGAAGATGAGTGAAGAGATGAGAGCAGAGGAGCAGCAAGAAGGTGAAGAGAGAAGCAGAGGAGAGGTGACAGAAAAGAGGAGAAAGGGAGAAGAGGAGAGAAGCAATGTGGAAGAGAGGATGAACGAAGAAATGCGAAAGTAAGTGAGAATGAAGATGAAAAGAGAGGAGATAAGAGAAAAGAAAAAAGGAAAGAAAAGGAGAGAAGCAGAGAGGAGAGATGACGAAGGGAGGAGGAAAAAGCAGAGAATAAGTGGAGAGGAGGGAAAATGAAAATAGAGGAGAAAGAGAGAGAGGGGACAGTAAAGGAGAGAAGAGGATGAAAAACCTGCAGGGAAGAGAAAAAGATGAGAGAGAGGAATGAGAGAAGAGGAGAGAAGTAGAGGATGAGAATAGAGAAGGAGAGAAAGATGACGAAGCAGGAGTGTGAAGCATAGAGAGAGAGGGAGAGAGATGTGGAGAGAGGGAAAGGATGAGAGAAGAGGGGAGATTAGAAGATGAGATTGGACCTTGCTGCTCTCGAGTATCATTCATCCTCTGCTGGACTGTGCAGCAGTCTGCTGTTGTAGCAAACACACCACAGCCACCGTACAACACCAGCCATCTGTGTGTGTGTGTGAAATAAGAAGTAGAGAGATAGACCTTCATGCTTATAAAGGCATGCAGCGCAACATAATAGCACGTGTGTGTGTGTGTGTGTGCGTGTGTGTGTGTGTGTGTGTGTGTGTGTGTGTGTGTGTGTAGACATACAGTTGTTTAACACACATGGAACTGGACAAGACACCTAGATATTAGTTAGTTAGTTAGATAGATAGATAGATAGATAGATAGATAGATAGATAGATAGGAGAGGAGACAGATGGGTAGAATGAGGATAGATAGATAGATAGATAGATGGATAGAGTGTAAGGAGGTAGAATCAGAGGAGAAAACAAAAAAGGCAATAGAAAGCTTGAGAAAGTGAGATAAGAGAAACAAATGGAGAGAGAGAGAGAAAGAAGGGTATGAAGTGAACAAAAAGAGTCAGAGATAAAGATGAGAAAGGAGGAAAGAAGGAAAAATATGGAGAGAGAGAGTGATCAAGTGACATAAGAGACAAACAGATGATGGAAAAGGTGAGAGAGGGAAAGAAATGTAGCCTGTGAGAGTGTGAGCGAGTGAGATAAGGGAAACAAATGGGGAGAGAGAGATGGGGAGAGGGAGGGAGTGAGAGAGAGAGAAAAAGAGAAGGATCTCGGCTTTGAGCAGCAGTGTGCCGTTAGCGGCGGGAAGGAAGGAGCAGGAGAGATCAGGGGACAGAGAGACGAGAGGACGAGAGGCAGGAGGGATGGAAAGATATAGGAGTGGATGAGTGCTGTGCGGTTGATTGGTCTGCAGTGTGAGGAGTGTACGGCTTTATATCAGACACAGTGGTGTGATTCCTTCACTGTGAGCAGTGGAGCTGCTCTGTGTTGAATTATTGAAGCTGCAGCTGAATTTTGGGGACGAACTCATTTATTATTGACGAACGCTAATTGGAATGGAAAGCTCGAGCATGTGTTGGAAGTGTTTTCTTCATCGCCATTTGTTTGTTTATGTTCGGAAAAGACTGGCAGACGTCGAGAGTGGATGCTGCTCAGAGTTGAAACTGTCGCTGACTTGCACCTGAAGACGGAGCGGAAATTGTTTTTGGAAAATGTGAAGGACAAACGTCTGAACCAAGGATTAGACTCCTGGGACGTGTGTACGTGTGTGTGTGTGTGTGTGTGTGTGTGTGTGCTGTCCAGCTATATGTTTGGTTGTCATGAGGTACCTGGGACACTGTGGGCGACCCTTGGCTCCGCCCACAACCCCACCCACAACTCTGCCTTCAGTTGACCATGCAGGTTCTCCAGATTGTCAAAGAGCTGGTATCTCCCTCACGGCGAAGAGCCAGCGCCAGGTTTGCAGGTGCGTTTGAAGGTGTGTGTGGCCCCAAAAGTATCTGGACACTTAAAGCCTATTTAACCATTGGTAAACTTTATTAAAAGTTAAAGTTAATGAATTTAAGGTCAGGTTACTTTATAAAATGTTTAAGAAAATGATATTTATTTCAAAGAAAAACACTTCAGTGCAACTTCAAACTAATAGTAAACTCTTTGTGTGGAGAAGACATCTAACCAGACCACATTAAGAGTACTGTAAAGCACAGAGGTGGAAATATCTGAGTTTTTTTTTTACAGTGGTGTAGTCAGAATGCATTTCGGATGCAAACTTGCAGAAGTTTGCAAGGAAATATTGTACATTAAGTACATTGTTAAGTATGGCACAAATGTCCAGTTACTTTTTGTGACCATTCTCTATGGCCAAATGCATATTTATGGGATGGAGGAAGAGGGAAATAAAACATGAAATAACTGGTTAATATAATATTTCCCCACATACTGGTGCATGGTGACTTAATCAAAAATCAGAAGACATTTTAGAGGCGGGTCGTTACGTTTTGTACGAAGCATTATGAGAAGATTTTATCTTTTAAGCAATATATGATGCTTAATCTGACCAAGCACATGAATTAACATAGTAAAAAGGTTTATTTTGATTCTGATTGACTTTAATTGATTGTATTTGTTGTAATATATTTGATTTTGAATGTTTGTAGTGATGTACCGCAAGTATCAATGGTGTTTTCCAACATTCTTGCATTTTCATAAACCTCCATAACTAATGTTTGCAAGGCTACAAAGTTGTTTAATCTGATACAGATAAAAACTAAACTACTACCATAGCTGTAGCGTGAGTACCCAGACTTTATGGTTGTAATAGCAGTCTAGCTTACTGTGAAGACATCAGTAACCACGTACTTAGTGACTTCTAGCTAGCTAATGTTAAAGCTTCTGTTTCAGAGCTCACAAGGGCTGTTTAGCTTTTTGTGGCAAATGTGTTAGCTTGTCCCAGCAAGTTCATCTAAATTTTTTAAAAGGCGCCCATCGCCACCCCACCTAGTTGACGGAAGGAGCAAGTTAGCCTACCCAGGCTCCATTGTCTAACAGCTGTTATGAACTCTGAAAATTTGTACATTATTCACATCAGACTGCAGTGATTGCTACATAACAATGGGTTTCCAGGTTAAAAGGCTTAATGTTCTATGTTGTAGATAATTGAAGCAGGTTAGAAACGAGAACAAAGAATTCGCCACCATGCTAATGCTAGCTCAAACTATGTCTAATCTATTTTAGCAGCGCAGTTTCTGTAAAACTCGTAAAGCTTCTGTGAAGCTTGTCCGACCGAAGCTTCATTCATAGCAACAGTTGCTATGAAAGAATACCTTTATGTGTGTAGGTGTGTTATTGTCTTGTTAGTAATGCTTATAAGGCAAAGCACCAGAGTGAGTGAGTGTGAAAGAGAGACGGAGAGATCAAGTCTTAGCAGAACTGTTTTTCCTCTGAAGGCTGAGTTAGCGACAAGCTGCGCAGTTATTTCAGTGATTTCGCGCTTGTTAACACCCAACGGGTGAAGCAGCTCCATACTTCATACCTCTGTGTGAGTGTGTGTGTGTGTTTGTGTGTGTGTTTCTAAGAGAGAGTGAAAAGGAGAGACAGAGATAATTTGCATGCTTAGCAAAGCATGAGCCTATACAGCTGCAGAACTTAACTCTTGGGCTGACTGAGTGTGTGTGTGTGTGTGTGTGTGTGTGTGTGTGTAAGCACTAGAACTGCACAATACGGACAGAATACTAGTATTGCAGCTACATATTGTAATGTGGTGGTGAACCATGACTTGTTAGCGCTAGGCCTTCATTTCAGCCATAAATGTCAAAACTCCTATGATAATGCTAATTTGTGCTTTTTTGGCCGTTCTACATTAAACATCGACATTTTAATCTTGCATACCTTTAACCCCTTAAAATCTCGGGCTTATTACATACTAAAGCTTATCACTCTGAACTACAGGGACCTTAATGCAAACTGTCTGAGCTGTTCTTAGGCTATAGGAGTGTGTAATAAAACTTTGCGCCCACTAGTGGGCCCTGGCCTTTTAAAGGGTTAATGGGACGCTTTCAGTGGACATTAACATATATTTTACCCTATGTGTAGCAGTTTTACCATGATACTTTCAGTAAAGAGCCCTGGCATAGGACTGCTGCCACTGTTTTCCTTTTCTAACAGCTGATGGAGTAGAGCTCCTATTCATAGTCAACCAAAACCAAACAATAAGTGTATTAAAAAGAGTAAACTGAGTATAAATAAGAGTATATGAGAGTTGAAATACAACAAGCTTGACGATTATGTTAAATAAAAATGAACTAAACATTACAGGCATTAAATTTTTACTTCCCAGAAATCATTAGGCGTTCTAAAGACCTAGAAGGCCCTGAGACTTCCCCACTGTTGTGATTGCAATACATTAAATATGTGGTATATTAAAAATGCATTGGTGAATCAGTCATGTGACATGATTATGGACCAGCCTGCATTATTTTAACCACAATCATGTACTTGTCTCTCGGATTACGTGAATACATTGGATCATCAAAACACCCACAGAAACTCATCTGGAGCTGGGACTGATCAGGATGCTCACAGAACTCAGTGAAAAATATTGTGATTGGGTAGAAGTTTGTTTGCATATTACAACCTTCGCTGATGCCAGTATTGCAAAACAATATCACAATAACGATTAACAAATGGTATTGTACAGGCCCAGCATGTGTGTTGATGTTTTTGTGAAGTGTATTGAGCTTAGAGAAGCTTAATGAAGAGCTCTGTTGGAGTTGGTCCCTCAGCTTTCAAATTTAAAACTGATTTTAATCTGTATTGATCAATCTGCCATGTCATTTTCTGCTTCCTTAAAAGCCCCCTGCTATTGGAAATCAATACAGTTTGAAAGAGACCCTCAAGATGACACACACACACACACACACACACACACACACACACACTCAAAGGCTAATATGTTTGCTGCAGGGCTTTTTATTAAGAGAGTGTGAACTGACATTTCCCTGCTGCTCAGAGTTGATGTGGAATGAGAGGATGTACGTGTATGTGTGTGTGTGTGTGTGTGTGTGTGTGTGTGTGTGTGTGTGTGTGTGTGTGTCCTCACAAAGGCCTTTGCCTGGTCCTCTGCTGCTCATTTCTCCCTTTTACCCTTTCTGTTTTTTCTTCTGTTTTCTCCTCCTGGCCATGTCATTTTACCATCATCTAGACTTACAGCAGACTGCTTTGCTTGAGGATGTAGATTTTACCACATTAACCAAATGAATGTTTTGGGTGTAATGTAATTAGTGTGGCACATGCAGGGAATTTACTGTGTGAAGGTCAACAGCATCAGCAATAATCCAGAATATGTAGATATTATCGGGGCTACAGTGTTAGAATAAAAGCCAAATAAAAGCCATAATAAGCATTAGGGGTGTCACACAATATGCATTTTAATGGGATCACAAGATTATACATGCTGTTATTCAAACACAGACTTCAGTCTGTAAAATGAATGGTAACGGGAATGGTTTCCATAGTTCTGTTTAAAACAATTCATAACATCCCCAAAAGTGATAACCACAAAAAGAAATCTCCACTGAGCAGCTTTTGGAACTGGAAAAAACTGGTTTGGTTAGCTTGCCTTAAATGGTTAATCAGCCGAGCTGTTTGAAATGGCGAGGTTTCTCAGTCAAGTGCAACAGTGATGGGATCAAATGTTCACCATGTGCCGACATTGCTTAACGTGAGGATTGGATACCTGTGCAGATGCCTCAGATGTGCCAACACATTTGAGAAGCCAAATGCAAAGGTAGAGTTTGCCAGCTTCATATTCAAATTGCCTGTTCCACCTTAAATGAAGCGGTAGTTACATGTTACCACTGCTCTATTTAAGGTGGAATTAAAAATTTGAGTAGGAAGCTGCCGAACAGGAAGCCAACTTTCAGAGAAAGCATGAGTCTCAGCAGCTACTTTTTCCTTCAGGAATCAGGCAGCCTCTACATGCCAATTCTGGACAGGGGAAACAAATAACTTGCTCCTTAGAAATTTTGATAGCTACTGATCTGCACTTCTATTCGGTTGTGGAGTCCACCTCTGTTCTCTTGTAGAATCCACCTCTATTTGGTTGTGGATTCCACAGTTTGCTGGGAATGATAGAGCCACATTAGAAAATCCCCACTCACTCATTTCAGCCAGAAGGAAAGAGACACATTTTATATACAAACAGAAGATCAGACTGTAAGTGCTTGTAATGTTGAGTTTATTTACTATTGAGATGTGGCCTAATAGTTTGCATTTTGGTTTACTTTTATGTAAATATTACACTTTTGTTTACAGTTTTTTTAGTTATTTTATAAATTCTAAGAAAACGACAGACGGTGAAACTTACAAAATAAAATGTTTTGGGAATTATGAAAAAATATATACAAAAATAAATGCTGAAGTTACTTTAGCGTTTCTTTTCTAATTCTGTATCAAAAAAATCTATTGTATCGTGATGCAAAAACAACAATACAAATCGCATTGTGAAGTTGACATATCATTACACCCTTAATAAGCATCATATTATATTCAGATATTTAAAGCATTATATTTGACTGATAATTAGTGCTTATTAATGTTACTTTAATTAGCTTAATTTTTGTATGAGCAGGTATCAGTTGAGCTCAGTTTTAAAGATCCCATCACATGGAAAACTGAATTTCCCTCGCTTTTTGAAATAAAGTGGTTCATGTCATATAGGGATGTTAATGATTAACCCATGAACCGTTAACCGACAAATTCATAGATGTTCAATCAGTGCTTTTGATTCAAAAGTTCATTTATTTTTGCAGTAAGCAAATGATATTTGAATAGGTAGGTGTTTCTTTTAACTTGAGGACTGCTTTTGAATTGTATGCATGAGGACACAAGAGCACAACTTGTTCTGGTAGCTCTACTTACATATGCGCAACGACCCCACTTAATTATAACTGGCAGCGCCAGAGCTGATGATAAAGGGAAATAGCAGAGATTAAACCATCCAAAATGCAGTTTACACAATTCTTTGAGTAGCTGCAAATTATGGAGATATGATCAAAATCCATGGTTTTCGATTCTGTGTGATTGTCCCAGAGTTCACCCCAACACCCAGATGTGTTGGAGTCAAAGACTGACCCCTGCTCATGTGAATATGTTGGTATATCTAAAAAAAAAATATTAGAATGTTTAGCCACATGACACAGTGCTTAGGTACGCTACAACTGACTTTTCACATGCTGCTTCTGTTGAGTGTAGCCCTAAGCTATAAGCTACAACCCCAAAAAAGTCATGACGCTATGCAAAATGTAAATAAAAACAATGTAATGATACGCTGATTATTTAAATCCTATATTTAATTGAAAATTGTACAAAGACAACATGTCAAGTGTTGAAACTGAGAAATGTCATTGTTTTTTTAAAAGTAAATGCCCATTTTGAATTTGATGTTGACGACACATTTCAAAAAAGTTGGGACAGGGGCATGTTTACCCCTGTGTTGCGATCCCCTCCTCTTTTAACAACACTCTATAAGCATTTGGGAACTCAGAGTATGTATAGGATTGCAGCTGCTCCACAGTTCAGTGTCTCCTTTGTTGTATTTTTCATTTCATATCGGGGCTAATGTTTTCAGTGGTGACAGGTCTGGACTGCAGGCAGGCCAGTTTAGCACCCGGACTGTGTTAATATGGAGCCATGCTGTTGTAATATGTTCAGAACATGGTTTGGCATCATCTTGCTGAAAAAAGCAAGGCCTTCCCTGAAAAACACGTTGTCTGTATGGCAGCATATGTTGCTCTGAAACCTGTATATATTGTTCAGCATAAATTGTGCCTTCACAGATGTGCAAGTCACCCATGCCATGTGCACTGTTGCACCCCCCTTACCATCATGGATGCTGGCTTTTGAACTGTGCGCTGATAATAAGCCAGACGGTCCCTCTTCTCTTTAACTCAGAGGATGTGGCGTCCATAATTTCCAAAAAGAATTTTTAATTTTGATTCGTCAGACCACAGGACACTTTGCCTCAGTCCATCTTTAATGAGCTTGGGCCCAGAGAAGGCAGTGGTGTTTCTTGATCCTCTTTATATATGGTTTCTTCTTTACATGGTAGAGTTTTAATTTGCATTTGTGAATGCAGCCCAGAACTGTGTTCACAGACAGTGTTCCTGAGCCCATGCAGTGATTTCCACAAAAGAAAAACTGAACTGCAGATTCTGTAGTGAAAGAGTTGCTGGTTCTTTAGTGAATAAACCATGTTTAATAGTAAAGGAGCTACTGTTTTATGTTGAGTTGCTGAAGCAGTTTGACATTCTTTGGTCAATATGGTAATATGACAGAGTAAAGGTGAATTATTCATCAGCTATTCTCTTTATGTCACTTGCTCTTCATCTCTTTTTTATCTCACTGGCATTCTGTCAGTTCAAATTGAATTTAGGGTGCTATATAAACATGACATATAAGCTCTGGAAAGCATGAGTTACAATGTTCAGTAATATTAAATTATAATAAAAAAAAACTATTTTGAGTCTATAAAATATGACTGTCTGGCTGTTGTTCTCTCTTTCTCTTGCCTCAGAGAGTTAGAGAGTAAAAAGGGAAATTGCTCAGTTATTCAAAAATTAAGCCACTAAAGCCAAGGGCAGGGAAGTCTTCTGGTGCCACATTTGAAACAGTTGTGTATGTGAGCTTGTGTTGTGTTGGCAGCCTACAAGGACACAGCATAGCCAGAGGAACAGACAACAACATTTGAAACAAGGAAATAATACTCTTTTAAAGAAAGCCATCCAAGGAGGGTTTAAAAGGAAGTGTTCATGTGATAAATTAAATAGGCCCACTGGCAAAATGAGTTAGTTCTGAAAGCCAACGTGTCTTCTTCTATTGAGTCAAATGCTACACTGCTTCTGTAGAGTAAAAATGCAAAGAACAGGGCATTAAATTGTCCATAGCATGTTTTCCTAGCTACATACAAAAGTTACCACTTTTCCTCCCGATCCAGCTTCTGTGCTGATTTCTGTAACACCGTCTTGACCCCTGTCTCAGGACACAAAGAAGCCACTTCAGACACCTGATGAAGCAGCTACACTCATAGGGCATTTTGACACATGGACTGTTCTAGCATTTGAAGTGGACTCAGACAGTTGAGTCGTGGTTTACTGTGCATATGTGAACTCATCAAACAAACTTAGACCCATCTAAATGGTCAGGGTGGTCTCAGTGCAGTTCCCTTGTGGTTTGTTTTGTGGTCTGATTGATTTGTGCATTGTGATACCAAAATGACCCCAGTCCACTTTGTATTTTGCTTTATGGTTAAAGAACATTGAGGCTTACCAAATGTACATGGCCACAGTCAGCGGGTAAAGACAAACGACGGAGGATAAAGACTGCATGTGGGATTGTGTGATCTCATAATGATACAGTATCACTGGCATATTAAAGCAAGAAGACACAAGAGACTATGTGTTTTTACCGTGATGCATACCATGAGTTTGAACGTGGTGGTTATCTTTCAGGTCCACTTTAAAAGACATAAGTTCAGTTCAATTTAAAAGAAGTATATATTAAAACACCCTTAAAATAAGGGTACCTAAATGGTTGTTTGCTTGGATGCAGTGGTGGAGCTATGATCTTAGGCAAGCTGGGCGTGAACCTGTTTACCTCACACTTTACACCTAACAGCAAGTGAGCGAAAATGACAAAACCAGAATGCTCTCAGTATTATCAGTGAAGCTGTCTACACCAGCTTTGAGCGAGCGGCAAAGTGCAGTGCCATGCGACACCATTTCAATTTTTTGTTGTATTGTGTTTCATCCATTACACCTTAAAATGGAAGAGGAGAAACTCACACACAAAGTCAGGAAAAAGAGGAATCTCTACGAACCTTCCAGTAAATAGTTAGTGGTGAATATGATTTTTTTTGTGTCATTGACCGATACTTAGCTGTTTACAACGTCAGGGCAGATGATTTTACAGAATATAAATAACAGTTAAAATAGCACTGTGCTCACCCCTATGTTGTCACTAGCTAAGTATCAGCCAATGACACAAAACAAATCATATTCAACAATATCAAGTGCATGTGTCAAGTCAAATCCATGAACAAACCATAGACTTACCAGAAAAAATTGCTGCTTTACTGATGGAGCTGTCCAGCTGTGGTTTTGGAACACCACAGCTGGACAGCTCCATCAGTAAAGCAGCTGTTTTCTGAGAAGTCCATGGTTTGTTTACGTTTTCACTTGACGCTTCTGGTGTAGGCATCCTGAATGCTTTACAACAGTGATGCGAAACTACATTTGAGTGCTTGCTTGCTGTTAGGCCACAGTGTAAGGCTACATTTACATTGTTTGTGTCTTGATGAACAGAAATGAACCTGTACGCTACCCTTAACACTCTAGACCTCAGCATCACTGAATGTGTTTGGGATCATTTGGGTCATGAGAAGCAGAAAATGCAACCAACTTCTAAGACTGAACTTTGGAAGTGGGGAAAAGTGTCTCTACAGATTTCTTGTAAAAAAGGCGAAGAGATGGACACAGTAAAAATTGTAAAATTTGATATAATATTTAGCTGTCTGGTTGTGTCTTGCTGTATGAGCTGTAATACTGTGTGTGTGTGTGTGTGTGTGTGTGTGTGTGTGTGTGTGTGTGTGTGTGAGTGAAGGTAGCAGTTTTTGTTTGCTAGACAGGGTGGTATTTGTGTGTGTGTTCAGCAGGCTGGTATGTAGTGTGTGGGTCTGTACACTGACGTCTCTCTGAAGTCAACAAACAGCTGTATTGTTGGGGTCATTCTGTTCTCTCTCTCTCTCTGTCTTTCTCTCTCTACCTCACCCTCTTCTCGTTCTCCTCGTTCTTCCTTCTTCTCTATCCTTCTCCACTGTTCCTTTATTTTTGTGTTCTTTTGGAGAAAATGTTAGATTGTGTGTTTCAGAGCAGTGTTTAGTGTTTTATGCTTGGAAACATTCTTTAGGAAAACTTTAGTACAGTATGAACAGCAAGTTGACCGGAGTGTGAGAGAGAGAGACACACGCTCATACACTCATGCAGAGTTTTACTGAGGATGGACTGCAAGGGTGTGAAAGAGGTAAGAGATGATGTCATCACTGAGTCTAACATATTTAAAGAGCAACACTCAGATGTCAGCACCATGCAAAAGTCAGAGACCACCCTTGATTTATTTAATTTCCAGCAAAAACAGTGATTAAAACAAGTTATTCATGTTTTAGTATCTGTAAAAAAGCAAAATTACACAAAAGCCTTAGTAACTAAATATAATATCAGATGTTTCAATATACTGCGACCCTATCTGGACTAAGCGGTTAATGATGATGAATGAATTAATGTTTCAGTATTTAGTGTGTCCACCTTTTACCTTCATTACAGCTTCCTTGCTTTCTGAGGTCAGCAGGGATATTTTTCCAAATTTCCAAAGTTTAGTCTTGGAAGTTGGTTACATTTTCTGCTTCTGGCAGTCCAAATAATCCCAAATACATTCAGTGATGTTGAAGTCTGGACTGTGGGGTGGTCAGTCAGTCAGAACGCCAGCAGCTTCTTTGTTTGATTTACAAATTCTTGACAGCCACACACCCTTTCAGACTCATTGTGTTGAGTTGTCTTCTTAAATGGTCTTCCAGGTCTTGCACAGAGTCCCATTTACCTTGATCTTTCAATATATTTTAAACTGATTTTTTTAAACTCCTTTTTCCACTTATTGTCCTTTGACTTTTCTGTTCTTTATGCCAGTAGATTATCTTATATCTAATCTCCTCAGAAATATCCCCTGGAAAATAAGACAATGACAATGAACCTTTTGACTAGAAATTAAATAAATAGTGGTCTCTGACTTTTGCATAGTACTGTATATTCAGTTTTTTGAATTGAGGATTGTTTGAGAATCGTTTTATAACTGTATTGTTTGTGTGTGTGTGTGTGTGTGTTTGTGTGTGATCCTGTCTGTCTCTTGTTTATGAAGGCAATGTAGATTTATAGACTCATGTCTGATAGAAGAGTATGTGAGGTCAGCTGTGTGGCCTTGAGCTGTCTGTTCTCTTTTTTTCTATTGCTCTGTCACTTCTTTCCTTCATCACGTATGAAATGAAAGACCGAGCGTGAGTGGAGAACAAAGGGCAGAAAACAAGTGTGTCCAATCATCTAATCAGGCTTAATGTTAATACAACTCACAATTACGTACTGGAGAGTAGGACTGCATGATGTGGACAGAATACTATAGCATTGTTGTTAAATGGCTTAGTACTGCAGTTATGATTTGCCTTGCAATAAGTTAAAAATGAACTAGTAAATTAGTAATGTGTCAGTGCGTCATTGTGCATACTGCATTACAGTGAGTAAAATAATTGATTATTGTTGGATGACATGATTACCTTGATTTATCAGAACACCCACAGAAACTTATCTGAAACTGTGATTGGGCAGGAGGCTCACAGCACCCAGAAAACCACTGTGATTGGTTGGAGACTCTGGGCACAACTTGTTAAAGTTTTGCTGGTGGATTGTGGCAAAGTCCACCACTAAGCAAGGTACATATGGTGATGTCATTGACATGTCAAGTCCATTATTATCAAGTCCATTATTATCAAATTACTCAACAATACCTCTTTTATGTCAAACGATCTTCAGTGCATCCATATAAAATTTGTTTTAGTTTCTTTTTGCCTCCAAAATTGTCAGGTGAGGCAACCATCCAACCTTATATGTTAATTAAGTAAATGTATCAAAAAAGGTAATTTAGTTATTTAAATCCTAAATGATTAGTTTGGCATGATTTTATGTTTGAAACTTTAAAATAAAAACCATGTTGCAAAATAAAGCAATTTTAAAAGTACCCAACTCACTAAAATAACTTTTATCTGCAAGTTCTTACATCCCCAAATTTCAGGCGGCACAACAAAGGACTTTTATTTTGACATACTTTTATGAAAGAGGGGCCAGAGTGTTGTATCATAAAGAAGACCCCAAGTGACCTTCATGGTGCAATGCCAAGGTCAGTTTGTTTAGAAACATCACACTCATTTTATTCCCACTCACCTTTAGCCCAAAATTTTTCATGATTGTCCTGTTTTCATTATGTAATCGTATTTGCAAGTCTCATTTGCACATTTCCCGCAGTATCAATATTTCAAGGATCAGTATTGTTATAATGACCAAGTAAATTATATATTGTTCAGCCCTACTGATCGAGGGTGGAAATGAGGGAGAGATAGATAAAAAAGTGATAGAAAAGGAAATAGAGAGGTAATTAGAGAGAAAATTCTCGGGATCCCTGAAAATAATGACATTATGCTGTCCATTATGGGATAATAGAAGCTCAATTTTCATGAAATGGTTATTGTTTAGCTGCTTCACCCACAATCAGCAGGCTTCTGTCTTTGGTACTCTTAACTAGATGCAGCACTGGTCTGCTTTAGGGTGGCACTGTAACAGATTCGTTCACCAAGTTCTTGGCTATGGTCCTTTATAGCCTACCAACTGTAACTATGCTCAGGATTCTACAGAAAGGTTTTACAGTTTTTCAGAGGAAGAATTGCTAAACCAATCAGCACCGCTATGGCGAGTGAGTTAGCAGTGTGCCAACACTGGAGAAGCCAGCCGAAATGGGACCTCCCTAATACCAGGGGGGGTGTGTTGCACACTGACACTTATGCATCTTGCTGGATGTTTCATCCCAAAATGTTGTCTGAAAACTATCATAAAACATTGTCTTAGACTTCAGTCATGTTGTTCATTATCATCTCATATAATAACTTTCTGTGAGCTAGCTTTTAACTGTGCATTGAACTTTGCATTAAAGTTGGTTTATAATGAAGCATTTCGCATCAAACCACTCCAGATAACTTTATTTACATATTAAAAATGGAATTCTGCTTTTAAGTGAAACGTTTCATTTAAAAATAGCTCATTTTGAAGTTCTGTAGTTGTCAAAAGAAAGTCTTTTGTCCAATACTGAAGGTTTCAATATCAGTATCAGTATTGGACATAAAAAGGTTGTTATTGTGTCCTCTCTAATTTGCGCAGTTGTGGAATATAGGCAGTAAAATCAGTGAACCAGTATGTTTTGGGGTTTTTACGTTTTAAAATAGCCTATCACTTGTGTGTGCGCGCTTGTGTGTGCACGTGTGTATCTCTTTGCTGCATCTACTTTCACACTCCAATCACTATCAAACTCCCTCTGGACTGAATTACATTCTGTCAACAGCAGAAATCCGCTCGATATTTTTCCCGCTACGTCTCATCAGGCTGCTGGCTGGAAATGATCGTCTGACAGGATCAAGAGAAAAACGTTCTGTCACTGTTCCCTTGGAGACTATTACACCGCCTTCATACAGGGCTTGAATTATCCGGAAAAATGAGCCTCCAACTGCGAAGATTTGCACAAACTACCCTTTAGCTGCAAATTACAAAATGAGATAATTTTGCTACCTGAGTTTGTGGATCAAACCCGGCATGATTTTCAGTGACTGCATGCATTATGACTCTATTTAGTTCAGCCAGAAAGATTAGAGGTTGGAAATTGAGTGGAGAAAATTATTTCTTCCAGGTGTGATTTCAAAAGTTTGGAGGCTAGAAACTTTTTTGCATTGGAAAAGCACCATATGGCCAATGAGAGGCATGAAAGTCTTCAATTTAAAGTGATAGTTTGGCAAAAAAAAAATCCCCCCACATTTAACTCTAAATTCAGTCCATCAGTCAAAACATATATTTGGTAGTCTAAAGTTTGCTTCTTTTATTTTCCCCTAAGCAACAAGGCTAATGTTGCTAACAAGTAATGGAAACATATGTACACCAGTTAGCAAGCCGAAAATCATCACACACTTCCTTTGAACTATATATCTGAAAACAGCAGTAGCAGCCATTTAGACACTAACAGTACGTTACACAGTGTCAGAAACAACATAAGCAAATCTATTTGAGATTACTTACCAGCTAAATAAAGTTTGAGGAAAGTGCATGGTGACTTAGACATGCAGTTAGCATGATGCTAATTTGTGTACACAATCATTTCTTGTTAGCTACTTTAGCCTTGTGGCTCCAGTGTAAAACTAAGGAAGCAAACTTCAGACACCATCTTGGCTGATTAACTACATTTGGAGTAAACTGTATAAATTATTATCTTTTTCAAAACTATTACAATAACAAGTTGATTCAGTGGGTGAAGTGTAATCTGGAACTGTTCTCTGTAAGGCTGGTGATTGGGAAAGGAGGAGCTAATCTGAGCTCAGCACTTAATCTCAGATTAATCTTGATTAATTAAAGGGATTTAGCCACTAGTGAATATATGCTAGCAGTGTTTGAAGGCCAGCCTGTAGTATGATACTGATTAACCCTGTTTGCTTTCGTTCTTTGTTAGCCACATTAGCAGTGGCTAGTTTTGGTTTTCATGATATTACAAAAACAATGATTTCAAAATGGGTTGTATTTGTAGCTCAGATTCCATATATGGACTGCATGGACCAGTTGTCTGGTCACAGGTTGGTGGGGCAGCTAGCAAGCATTAAAGCCAAGAGACATTAGGTAAATCGTTAGATCTCCAAAATCAGAGGGAAAAAAAACGTTTCTGAATATTAAACACAATACATGATTGCTGACCTCACATGTAACTGGCTAACTTTAGAAGCTATAACAGCTAACAGCGTAGCAAAATTTCAGCAAAGTCTAATTAACCAGAGTGCCATCTTTTACAGCACTAAGTTCCGATGTTTGGGGTGAGCAGTGTTTTTGTCGTTTGTTTTCTTTACTGCAGTTCAGTACAACTACCCACTAGAGCTGAGCGATATAGTAAATATATCACAATACTTCCAGAACTTTTCACAATACACAATATGCCACAATATTTTTTCTGACATCTAGTAAGTTGGACCAGACCACAAAGAACCAGAAGTGCCACATGTATAAAAAAAAAACTTTTTAAAAAACAATTAACACAGTGATTTGTAGTTTCACATCCTGTGCTTTAATAATTAAACTAAAATAAAAATTAAACAGCACTAATTATGATTTATTTGTAATGAAATATGCAGCTGATCACTGTTTCTTTTTTGAGTACTGATGTTATCCACAATATGCTCAAAGAAACACATTGTGATATATTGTGAAGTAATTTATCACAATAACGATAAATATTGTCATACTGCCCAGCCCTGCTACCCACTAACTTGGTAAGTAGCCTAAGGGAGCATGCACAGCATAGCTGAGGAGACACAGTGGAGCAGGGTAATACTGTCTGTTTACACATCTGTCTGTGCATTTTGCACGACAGAGGTTGGCATGCGGCCATGTAAACGTTGCCATGGTGATGGCGTCCGCCAAAAATATATGATCTAAGAAGAGCTTTGACAGTTCCTTTTATTTATTTAAGCCAAGAGAATGCAGCAGCTCAGCCTCTTTGGGCATGATGATCTTTTTGCATCAGAGGGCATTTTTTAACAATCAGGAATATGTGGGGAGGATCTGGCTTTCAAGTGGGATGGCCAAGGCTATAGTGAAAGTTAGCTCGCCAAATTGACAAACTTAGCTCAAAAAGTACTTTATCCTGACCTGCTAACCTGTAAAAGTGCTTGAAACATCATTTGTTGTAGCAGTGTTATGTGTAAAATGCATAGACTGTATTTTAAAATGTATGAAGCAGTAATGGCTACTCTCACAACAAATCATCGTCATCAGCGGCAGAGGAGAACTCTTCTAGACCTTTAAAGAAGGCCTAATGATTTCTAGTAACTAAAAAATTGAATGTCTGTAATTTTTAGTTAATTTTTATTCAACAGAATCATGCTTCTATTCAAACTCTGTACCACTCTTGTTTCATTGTTAATTATAGGATGAAAACAAAAGGGTTAAATACCCAAAACACCAAGAGGCAAATTAGCCAATTATGAATTGCTTTTCTCTGTAGTATCTAGGTCGATGTAGCTAAGCAAGCTCTCCTGTTGGTTAGGACTTTAAGAGCTGAAGAGAAGCTTCTAACACGTGAGATCAATAATCAACATAATTAGGAAGTGACAGAGGAATCAACCAACCACATTTTGATTTCCAATAGGCAGGCCTAATTCCGTGAGGGGGGAAAAACATCAGTCTAAGCTTTCTGGAAGTTTCAGGTACATCATTGACTGAATACAAACAGCAGTCTAATCAGCTGTTTGTCCAAATTTTCTATTCCACCTTAAATGCCGCATCTGCTGTATCGTGCTCGCAGTTGTGACGCAGGTAGTTACTTCTACTATTACGTTTTTTTGGAACGTTTATTTATTTATGTATTTATTTATTGTGCTTTTTACTTAAATGATAAGTTAGTTCAATTCCTGTTTTAAGAGCCATAAAAAGCAGCTGTGGCAGATCCAGTCAGAGACACAATAATTTATCGTTTCTCAGCAGCTTTATCAAATACTCTTTTATATAAAAAAGAGGACATAGATCTATTAACTTTCAATACAGCTAACTGAAGTGTGTCCTTGGAGCCGGGGTCTGTGTGTGTATATATATACGTGCTTGTCTGTGTGAGCATGAGGGAAATCAGAAGTACTCTCCGATCTGAATGTGCTGATTAAAATAGCTTGAGAGCAGCGCACAGTCTGAGTGTCGTCTGTATGATTCTTTTGTTAGCTAGTGTCAGACAGTGTCAGCGTGTGCGTGTGTGTGTGTGTGTGTGCACGCACAGTGAAAGCCAGACCACGTTTGAGGCTGGATGTCAGCCTGAACCGAGGAACAGAAGAACAGTTTTCTCCACTTATTCACGTCTCTGTGGGTCTTTCTCTCTGTCATTCGGTCTAATATTATTCACTATTCTACTTTTCTAGTTGTCTGTTACAGTCCATATGAGTTTCTGTGGCTGTCTGTGCTGAATTGGAGCCCTGTCTGTTCCTGAATGAAGTTAATGGGACTAACTAGGGGTGGTAATGTAATAATGTTTTATCGTTTTGTGATAAATCGTCATGATACGCCACAGTAAGCTGTTCTAAACACATCTAAGCATATCATGGATATCAGTACTTGACCACTGGCAGGTTTCTTTGGCAGTAGTGGTGCATTCTCTTTGTTCCTACTTAACAAACCTTAGACACACTAAATATTGTGGTACATATTGTGTATCGTGAATAAGGATGCATGTCAGGTGTCTGTCTGATACCATGTGTATTTACTTGTACTCGTAAAAAATGCACCAGTACCAACATCAGATATCACCTGATTCCATGTGACGTAAGCCGAGTGTACGCTGCCCCGCTAATGAGCAAACAACTGAGGTTGGCAGTAGACATGGGTGTGCTTGCACAGGGAGGTGTTGCTGATGCCTAGCAGTGGGACACAACGTTGATGGTCACTTTAAACATTCTGCCTCGGCGTGTTCCCACTAGGCATACACCGTGCTCTTTTTAAACACACGCAAACACAATCGCAGCCACTGGAGACATGTAGGCTAGCAAAGTGCATGTATGCTGACTTCTGTATATGCTGACGTTATTTGACTAAATGGAATTGTGAGGTATAAATGTTAATACGATGATTTTTTAAAAAATTATTTTTGTAAAATAGGCTTTAGAGAGCGTTAGCCTTGGATGTGATTCCTGCTGTCACTGTGTTACAGAGACTGTTGTTGAAAGAGACAGATGAGGATCTGGGATCAAAACTATGAAACATTCTTTACTTACTGCTGTATAGAAGTGCTTTTGTTGTATCTTTTTTATGCGTTTTTTTTTTGGTTTCACACTGGCAAAAGCACACAAAATTACACACATAGGTGTTCACTGGTTGGTCAGAAAGTTGGGTACAATTACGCTGTTACTTTCACAGCCGTTTTTAGCTTTTATTAGACAACCACTGTATAAGGTCCTGATCTGTCCCTCACTTGGTGTAAATGTGTTATCATACCCTTATTAAAATGAGACGCTTAACATACATAAATCACAGTCAAAGCAATAAAAATAAATCTGTGTCTTTATGTTTTAATGGTTTGTCAGTTTGAATTTAACCAATCAGGTTGCTGTTGCTTGGCCAAAATGTGCCAAAATCAAATGCATTGCTTTGCTAGTTAATTAGTTTATTGCTCATCTGACGTTGTTAGCAGCAGTTGCAAAAATGGTATGAGGGTCTATCAAGAGTCGAACGTTTAAACAGGCAGATTATAAAGACAGTACAGCAAGAATATGCTGCTAGAAGAAGAGAAAAGCATGCTCTGATATTAAATTCCTTTGTTTGGTGGGAAGCATCGTAAAAACACATTCCCACCAGGAGCGAACTGAGCCAGGGTTCACTTGGAAGCGGACCGAAACCCACAATTCTTGCCTTTTTCAACTGTTTAGTATGCGTCCAAGTACAAGTGGTGTGTTCACACCTATCAAAATTGACCAAACTAAAGAAAAAGTTTGATTGGTCTGCACCAAAAACATGACCTGACTAGGCCAATCACATAACCTTTTTTGGCTAAGATATCTTGGTTACTAAAGACTGAGGGCATTCCCTCAGTAACCAAGATATCTTAGCCAAAAAAAGGTCTTGTGTGGTGCAACTTGGTTTGGTTGAGTTAGTAAAGAAGACTAAGGTTATGACAATAAGAAAGACTGCTAACTTTACAATTGATGGAGAAGATGTGGAAATGGTGGACGGCTTTTGCGTACTTGGATCAATTATTAACAACAAAAGATCCAGTACTCAAGAAATACGACACACGTCGGCACTTGGCAGAGCGAGGATGAATGACCTTGAAAAGATCTTCCAGTGCAACGGTTTGTTTCTACGAACAGAGATCAAAGTTGTCCAGGCTGTGGTCTTCTCTGTGCTTTTTTATGGATGTAAAAGCTGGACAATAAACAAGCGAGACAGGCATCAAAAATATTGATGCTTTTGAACTCTTGTGTTGGCAAAGAGAACAAACAGATGGATCCTCAACCAAATCAAGCCTCACCTCTCACTCGAAGCCCAGATCTCATTTTGGACATATTCTGAGAAGAACAAGTTTGTTGGAAAAGACCATTATGCGGAAGGAAGAGGAATGGCCAGCCACAAGATGCATGGATGCAATCAAAGGAATCATGAACCAGCCATTCAGAAACCTAACGACCCAAACGGAAGACAGGATATTCTGGAGAAACATTATCCATATGATCAGCAGAAGTCGGAATTGACTTGATGGCACTTAACAGTTATAATAAATCTGAATTTAGTAAACACTTAGCTTAGATTTCAGCTTGTGTATGGCTGGTGCTTCTGGCTTCAGATTCCCTTTTATCTCATAGTAAAGACTATGAAACTTGTTGCCAGTAGTTCACTGTGTACCTGAACTGTTGGTGATGGATGTATCTCACTCATTAGAGCAGCAGCAGGGTGTATAACTCTATTACCCTGGAGACCCGACAGAAAAGGTGCAATACACAGCCAGGAAGGATACGGAGTTCGTTATGTGCTTCTGGCTTTGGCCAAGACACCACACACACACACACTCCTCTGCACAGCTAGCCTGCTTCTTTAAACCTTTTGCGCAGATCTCCCACTCAGCGTTTGTGTGTGTTTCTGTGCGTTACATGTGGGTGGATGTGGATGTACTGGTACTGAAACCAAACAGCAAAAACAGTTCTCATTCAAGAAGCTTCGTGAAGTTTTGAACTAACTTCCTCTGAACTGAGTTGACTCTGACTGAGATTTCATCAGATCATTAAAGCCAACAGAGGCCTTATAACTGCATGTTCACCTCAGTTTGCCTAATGTTCATTACGTTCAGTGATCCATTTTTCCTCATTTAACTGATTCAGATCTGCTCCCAGAGCTCCTGTGCATGCAAGTCCACGTTGGTCATAATAAAATGGATCAGCATGTGGAATATGAGCATTCTGTGTACTGCTGTGTTGTTGACCTGTTGCACTGTGATAATTTCTGAGAAATCCTGAGGAAAATGATCGAGGGTGACCGAAATGCAGTCGTAGATTAATCCTATCAAACTAAACATCTTGTTGGTGATCCACTCATTGTGGTATCTCGTTTGTCTATTTTAACTGATTAAAATCTGTCCTTACAGTAGTTGGTGTGCGTGCTTGGTATGCATGGTCAGTAAAATGGACCAGCATGTAAAATTTTGCTTTCTGCTACCTTGTTTTTCAGTGGATAAAAAAAAGCTTTGTGCTCCCTTTATTGTTAGATGTACTGTGGTAGTTTCTGAGTGAGCATTTGCAGTTGACATTGCTGAAAACCACTGTTGAATGTGTGTGAATGTTTGAGTCTTCAGACAGCATTGCACGTGAAACTTCATGCTACTGTGTTAAATATAGCCAGATGGGCTCAGGAATGCTTCAGGAAACCGTTGTCACTTCACACAGTGTGCGTCAAGAAATGCATATTGAAACTGTTAAATGAAGAGAAATGCCGCCGAGTTCTCTGGGCCCAAGCTCAGATCAGATAGTACAAAAGACAGTAGAGTTGTGCTGTTGTCAGATTAGTCCACATTCCAGCGTGTTTCTGGAAAAAAAACGAACGTCAAGTTCTCTGTGCCAAAAACAAAGGGACCATCCTGATGATGTTCTTTTTCCCTGAAAGTCCATGGTTATTTCAGCAAGATAATGCCAGACCTTATTCCGCACATGCTGCAACAGTGGCTTCATAGATGCAGAGTGCTTGCGCTTGACTGGCCTGCCTGCAGTCCAGATCGGTCTCCTGTTGAAAATGTATGGCCATTCGTGAAGAGGATAATCAGACAACGATGACCACAGACTGTTGAGCAGCTAAAGTCTTGTATCAAGCAAGAATGGGCAAAAATTCCACTTGCAAAACTGCAACAATTAGTATCCTCAGTTCCCAGGCAATTAAAAATGTAATTAAAAGGAAAGTTGATGTTACACAGTGGCAAACATGCTTCTGTCCCAGTTTTCTGAATGTGTTGCAGGAATCAAATTCTAAACTTGTTTATATTTACAAAATACAATGAAGTTGGTCAGTGAAAACATTGAAATCCTTTTTGTACTTGTGTCAGTTAAGGTTAAAGAGAATCAACAAATCGCAGATTCTTGTTCGTACTGCATTTTATGAAGTGTCCCGATTTTTCCAAAAATGAGTTTTGTATACTCTGTGCATCTGTTTGCTTGATTAAAATGGTCGTTTGTGACACTAAAAATGTATGAATTTTCAGCTTTATTATGTCACATTCTTTACTTATCAAAATAAATGCAACAGCAGCATGTTATTAAAGTAGAATAGTGAATTGTAAGGCAGAAGTAGCTGCTTTTTGTCTCAGTTAAAGACCTGCTGTTCCTTCCTGTCATTTTTTTTTATTTTGCTCACAGTGACAAGTTATGATTCAGTAGTTTTAGCAAAGAATATTAATGAACAATTATGTTTTTAGCCCCAGTCACAAGAGCTGATGGAATTCTCAGAACTTCACCCTGCCAAACTAACACACACACACACACAGACACAGTGTTAGCCGTCAGCCCAATGCTGGGAGCGAGAAAGAGGGAGAGTGCTGATTGAATACTAAAATGCCAGCAAGAGCATTAACAGGCTAAAACCAGCTTCTCCAGCCTTCTCCATAGAAACCATTCTCTTCTCTTCTTTCTTTTTTCTTTTCTATCGTCTTTTCATTTTTGTTCTATTGTCTCCTCTCCTCTCCTTTTCTCTCATCTTGTTTTTTTCTTTTCTTTTCTCTTTGTTTTTTGAGTACTTCTCACCCATAAAAATCCAAATTACTACTCTGTGTGTGTTTGAGAGAGAGAGAGAGAGAGAGAGAGAGAGAGAGAGAGAGAGTGTGTGTATAAAGAACTTGAACAAGGAAAGAACTTTCGGCTATCGTCAGAGATTCTGGTGAGTTTCATCTCTCAGCATGGCAAAGAACTGTTTACTTTGACAAGAAGGGGGACAGTTTGACTGACATGCAAATCACAAAGCTCTGTTTTTGACATCAAGTGGCAGATGATTGTCAAAACAGTGCTCCAATAATAATACCTGTATAGAACTAGGCAGTGCTGTGTCTGTATTGTTAAAGAAAGTTTTGGAAGTATTTGTAGACTTTATTGCCAGGAAAAAAAAAATGTTTGCTCCAAACAGCTCATTGTTATCACAGTGTGCAGAACAGGTAAATATCTAGCATGTCGCTTGACTAGCTAACAGTAGTTGGTAAGCAGAGTTTGTTGTTCTTCAGCCTGACAACTAGTTATCTAGAGTTGTAATAAAATTCATAATTCAGAAAATTAAGTTAAATAAAAAAAAAATCATAATTCAGTTCGATAAGATACAGCCAGCACAATGAGTGCCTGAAAGTAATGTTAACATTCTCGTTTTTAGGCATTCAACATTAAAGGTACAAAAATTGAGACTGCAGAATGGCCGTCAGACTGTAACTGAGAAGAGTTGTATGATAGTTGGCACCATCTTGCCATATAGTGAATACAAGACTATGAGCAGCGCTGTTCTTCTTTAAGAGTGCTGTGTGCGCAGTGATCAGTCTCAGATGTGTCCTGTTCAGAGTTGTGTTAACTTTTCATGGGCACAAACCTCTGTCCACATCGACCACATCGGTGCCTGAGTGAAATCCAGGGACTTGGACCGATGCCCACCTACACGAAGGAAATGAAACTAAACTCCATCCCCCCCATGCTTTCCTCCATCTCCTCATCCCTTGTTCTCTTTATCAGCTCGTTCAGTCTTCATGCAGGTGCAGATGTGAGAATTGCTCTCGTTCTCTCTCTCTGTCTCTCTGTCTCTCTCTCTCTCTCTCTCTCTCTCTATCTCTCTTTCTCTCTCTCTCTCATTAATGAAGCTACCCTTTGCTTAGCCAACAGAATTGGATCAATACACACACACACACACACACACACACGCGTGCACGCACACACACGCGTGCACGCACACACACAGCCAGCTGTTCTATGTGTCCATTAGAGACTGACTTGTTAGGTGAGAGGTTTCCTGTATACAGTGGCTGTGGTTGCAGTAATTAGATTAAAGAGAGTGTGTGTGTGTGTGTGTGTGTGTGTGTGTGTGCGTGCGCGAGAGCGTGAACCTATTTGTTGTCGGCTAGTGTATGACAGTGACTCACTAAATAAGGTAGCAACCTAACCTGCCTGGAAAATAAACAAACAGTAAACATGGCTGTAATAAATAACTCTGAGAATGTAACTGAAACTGCACTTACAATCACTTCCTTGTGAAACGCTTCTAAATTGTATGATATTGTTGGGCCATCTTGCTTGTACAGTACATTTAAGACCTACCCACAGATTTTCAGTGATATTCAAGTCAAGGACCATTCCAGAAACTTCAGCTTACTGTTCTTGAAGTAGTTCATGGTGGATTTTGAGGTGTTTTGGTTCATGTCCTGCCTCTTTTCAGTTTCTTGACTTGACTATGTCACATTTGCTTCTAGTGTTTGCTGATATTTAGTGGAATTCGTAAATCCCATACAATGTTTCCTTTGCTACTGGCTGCCACGCAACCCCAAATCATAATAGATCCACCCCCATAATTAACAGTTGGCAAGGTGTTCTTTTCATCAAATGCTACTCCTTTTTCTGCAAACATACTTTTGCTGATTGTGTCCAAAGAATTTCATTTATAAGTCCCCAGCACTAGTTATTAATGCTTCTGTTAGTAAATGCTTCTAGTGTATCTAGATTCTGCTGTTGGACAGACTTTTGTGATGAGGTTGCAGGTCGTTTTTTTTTCTGATGACTCTTCCATGCAGATACGGCATATAAGCAGTTCTTTTTGAGAGTTGTCTTGGTCTTCCAGATGCCTTGATTTCCACAGCTTTCCTTTAAAGCTATTTCGTAATGATATTTTCGACAGTGGAAACTGCAAGCTGGAAGCTCTTTGATCATTTTTATAGCCTTCTCCTGCTCTGTAGGCATCAGTTAGTTTCATTTTTGGATTGTCAGCCAGCTGCTGAGAGGAGCCCATGGATGTTGAGTGTTAGCACACGGTTTGAAGAGTGAGAGAATTTATAACACTCTGGAAATGTCAACAGCTGATAATTCCTAATAACAATTCTTGACCTGCCTAACCAGACCTAATGAGTCAGATAAGTTCTGAGACTTTACAGTTTGAAGGGTGTCCAAACTTTTGTACATGCCACAATTACTATTTAATTTTTTCTGTTTTATAAGCTATTAAAATCTAAAGTAACTATGAATACCATTTGAAATAAAGTGACTTTTTTTTTAAATTGTTTGCTGTGGAATTTGTGTTTACAACAACGTGATATGTAATTTGGCCGGTGGTGCCCAATTATTTGCGTACAACTGTAGTTCAGTGATATATCTTTTGCCGTTCCAGGGTCGTTCTCCAGTCAGTTTACTCTTTAGCAAACTCTGGATTGTGAATAGTGAATGAGTTAACAAGTGAAAACAGCTTAAATGTCTGTTACTGAGCATTACTTCTGTTTCTCAGTTCAGTTCCAGGCTTATGCCAGCTTTAATTTCATGGCTATGTAAAGTACAACATTGTCAAAGCATAGACAGTGAATGCTTTACAGGGTTGTTTCGTCCATTATGGGCGCTGGGGTGACAAGCAAAATAAGAAGAAATAATCATGTTAAAATGTATATAGAATTTTCTTCTATTACTTATGTTTTTGTTTGCTATATGTCTGTGAAACTAGCTGGAGGGTTGAAAAAATGAATGCCAGTTTATGAATGCACTGTTCTTATAAATAATACTGGCTCAAGGTGATAGAGGAGACACTCTTGACCAATTGAGTGGCCATTGCTAGGCAACACTAAAGGGAAATTCCACCAGCTTTTCAAGATTTTTGCTTAAATAAATTACTAAGATTGTTTGATGGTTTGGCTCCATTCTAAAGAAACTTACTGAATTGTTCACAGTGGTGGTGATAGGAACCAGACGGCTGAAGAGTTGCATCTAAATGCTCTCTCACAGAAAGCTGTTACTTGGAACAGTTACAAATATGTTGCCTGATGCCTGAGACGTTGTTTCATGGAACTTGGCCTGAAGCTTATTTTTGAAGTATATGCAGGGTATGGTAAAATCAAAAATAGTCCCCAAAAGAAACATATTTTCAGATACCACTATTTTACCATTATCAACATTACATATAAACATTCAGAAAACACATGTAGGTTCACTGGTCATTTTGGATAGTAAATAAAATGGCTACATTTGTGTTGTAGACGGGCAGCACGGTGGCGCAGTGGGTAGCGCTGTTGCCTCACAGCAAGAATGGCCTGGGTTCGATTCCCAGCTGGGCGACCAGGGTCCTTTCTGTGTGGAGTTTGCCTGTTCTCCCCGTGTCTGCGTGGGTTTCCTCCGGGTACTCCGGTTTCCTCCCACAGTCCAAAAACATGCAGTCAGGCTGATTGGACGTGCTAAAATTGCCCCTAGGTGTGAGTGAGTGTGTGATTGTGTATGTCTGTCTGTCTGTCTGCCCTGCGATGGACTGGCGACCTGTCCAGGGTGTATCCTGCCTTCCGCCCAATGACAGCTGGGATAGGCTCCAGCACCCCACCGCGACCCAGAAGGATAAGCGGTTTAGATGATGTATGTATGTATGTATGTGTTGTAGACATCATAACCTCTGGTTCCTATCATCACCACTATAAAGAAATCAGAATCAGTAAGTTTCTCTTCAATAAACCTCTTCACATCAAAGCACTCTGAATGACTTTGTTTACACCTTGATTGAATTATGTAGAAATACAAAAAAAAAAATCATGGCAGCCAGTTTCTTTAAAACATTTTAAACAGTTTTCATTGCTGCCTAAGACTTCTGACAGTACTGTATCATATTTAAGGTGAACATATTCAACAACAGTAACAGCTTACCATCTGTCTCTCTCTCTCTGTGTCCAGCGTCTGATGCAGAGCAGGATGCTGCAGTGAAGTTGGATCAGGAGCGGGCTGAGATCGTAGCCAGATATGAGAAGGTGAGACTGAAAAAATATAGAAAAAACCTGCACTCCTCTTCCATCTCGCATTGCTTTCATACCGAATAAAGGCCAGATATTTCCACTTGAACCTATTACAAGCAGATGTTTCATCCCAAGCAGATGTTTCATCCCAACCAGATGTGTGGGTTCTTTTGAGTTTTATAAGTGCTGCAGTTATAAATTAAATCCCATCACGGTCCAGTTTACTTCTACGTCAGTGTATTTATTGATAGGACTGGTAGCATCGAGATGTTTCTACTGAAAATGTTTCTAGTGATCTGCATCATCATCACACGTTTCTCAATCCATATTGAGTTGTTCAATAATCCTAAATAGACTTGATTATGTGGTTTCTGACACTTCATGACATAACAAAAATTAGGAGTGGCTAACGGTTCCCTTTTATTCAGTAAGATACAGTTGTATCTAAAAGTTTGGGCGTCCCTGGCCAACTTACATGTTGTGTTGGTTTTCTAAGTGAAAATAAGTTAACCATTTCTCTACAAGCACTGCATGTTTTAATGCACAATTAATGTTTATTTGCTGAATTTATCATATTGGGGAAAATAAGATTAAATGTGGTCAGTGCAAAAGTTACAGCACGTTTTGCCTTTATAAACTCAGGAAAAAATAGAAGTTGTCCCCTTAAAATTTTGCAGAAAAGGTTTGTTTCCCTTAAAGGATGTGTTAACCTATTTCCACTTCGAAAATCAACAAAACAAAACATACTTGACCAAACAATTGTACTGGGAAATATATTGTTCAGTGCAAACATGCTATTATTGCTATTTTTGTTATTGCTGTTACATAATGCCTTTTGGTCTATATTACAGTAATAAAGCATTGCTGGAAGTTCATTAGTTTAAAGCCAAAATGCAGCCATCCTTTCTCAGTGCAGCCGTGATTGTCTCAGCATGAGTTTTTTTGATTGGAAAGTATGTGTGCAGTATGTTTTGTCATTAGACTCATGCAGCCTCCTCTTTCGCTGAATTCAGCATTTACTTTCCTCTCATAGACCACCAGAAGGCTGATTTTCCTGTAGTAATATGACTCTGCTTTCAGTGCCTTTCTAGCTGTGCCCTCTGTGTGTGTGTGTGTGTGTGTGTGTGTGTTTAATGGTCTCTCTCTGGTCGTGTCCAGTTTGGACATTGGCCATTGTAATTGGCCAGCGTAATTGGCAGTGTGTTAGGGGAGCTGACTGTGTGACTGTGTTGGTTAATTAGATTCTGATACCCACACTGCCACACTCATCTTCACACACACATACAATACTGTGC
Source organism: Colossoma macropomum (assembly GCF_904425465.1). Classification (NCBI taxonomy): domain Eukaryota; kingdom Metazoa; phylum Chordata; class Actinopteri; order Characiformes; family Serrasalmidae; genus Colossoma; species Colossoma macropomum. The sequence goes on along the minus strand of NW_023494792.1, from coordinate 42,823,649 downwards.
AAAAGTCAGAGGCCCTTCAGTGATGTAATTTCCAGTCAAAACTGCCATTAAGTACAAGTTGTCCATTTTTCAGTGTCAGGAAAAAAAAACAGAGAACAGGTAGGAAGAAAATTACACAGAAGCCTGAACAACGAAATACAGTATAAATTTTTTCAGTATTAAATGTGTCCATTTTTTGCCTTTATTACAGCATCCATTCTTTTCAGGAGACTTAATTTCAGCTTTTCAAAGAAATCTGCAAGGATATTTTTCCACACCTCCAAAGTTCAGTCTTAAAAGTTGGTTTCACTTCCGGCTTCCTACAGTCCAAGTAATACCAAACACATTTAGTGATGTTGAGGTCTGGCCACTGGGGAGGTCAGTCCATTGTTCTGAGAACACCAGCAGCTTCTTTGTTTGATTTGCAGATTTTCTTCCTTATTGTCTGTGTTCTTTGTAACAGCTTCTTGACAACTACATGGACAGAAACGCTTGTGAATTTTTTCAGATCTGAAGTAAGAGTGGAGGTTGAATTTCTCCTCTCTCTCGAAGATGAAGGCTTTAAATACATTTTATCTGATGGTGTCAGTTCTGGTGGGCTACCAGGTCTTGACCAGGTGTTAGGAGTCCCATTTTCTCTGTATCTTTTAATAGTTTTCTTTTAACTGCAGCTTTGGGAACTCCTGTTTTTTCACTTATTTTTCTCTCTCGTGCTAGTGGACCGGTTATGTTATATTTAATGTCCTCAGACATATCTCCTGGTCTCTGACTTTTACACAGTACTGTACATAAAACCTTTTAGATTTAAAGGCCTATACTTAAAGACAAATATAAACAGTGAAGTTGGCACTGTGCTTGAGTTTGTTTATTCGTTTATTTATACTTTGTCTTAATGTCTATACTCGCCAAACATGGTTTTTCCTGCAGTTTATTTTCATGCCAATAAGCAATATTTTATTTTCCCTCTGTTTATAAACAACATGAGCTCATTTGATTAATCAGTGTTGTCTCTAGCATTGGCACTGTGACAACCAAGATAATTGAATGGTTGTCTCCTAGCAATCTGTACATTTTTTTAACCATCATCAGAATTTTTTTCTTTGTGCTCCATATGTGTGGAGCTCCAAAGGCAGCTTAAACTGAATTCTAGACACCCAGACATCCAAGCTGTGCGTGAAAGAGCTTGTAAAGTTTTGGCTCCTTAATGAGGTGGGACAACTTTCTGTCTTTCTTTTACTTTTCTAAAATGGAACATAACCACCCGGCATCACCATTTGCCCAGTTTCTGAGGAGTAAAGAATATCTCTTTGCACTTACACAGTCTGCTCGTTTGTTTTGTATTTTTCACAGCACAAAAAACTATTATGTATTTTCGTGATGTTTATTTGCATTGTGTTCAGTGTGTAGATGTCTTTAAAATGATAGCTTGGCTAACAAAGCTGCTGTGACTGAAAGTGAAAACCAGATGTTTGCTTTATTAGCATGCTAATGGTCAATGTTGTCCATGTTAGCATTTCTATTCACACTACACCAGTTTCAGTGTTGTTGTCTCCAAACTGATTGAAGGCACGAACATGAAAAATGAACAGTAGTTTGCTAAATATAACCAAAAACTTAATTTTCCTTAACGGTTCTGAAACTGAAATGTTAATTTTCAGTATCCTCTAGTGGTTAGTACCTTCTATGAAGCCAACTAGCTCGTTAGTTGTATCTTACCATAAGACGTCTGAATGTTTTTGGATCAATTTCACGTTGCACATGATTTCATTCACTTTATCATTTTAGTAGTTTTATAGGGCATGCATGTGGTATTTTTGTGCTGTAGATTCATTCAGTAATTACCATCTATAAGTAGACAGTAGCTCTGAATGTCCTCTGTCCCAGCTCTAGTTTTATTCATCAGTCAATTGTGAATCCAGTATTGTGAATAAAATCAAATTATGGACTGAGTGGATTACTGCACCCCTAGGATGTCTAGATGAAGCATCAGAGTAATATCTGTCCCTTATTTCTTCTTGGGTAGAATTATTCTATTATAGTTTTTAATGCTGTCTTTCTGATTACATTTCCATCTCCCATAAAACCACACAAACACATCTCTCCTCAATTTATATGCTAAAGTTATCTGTTATAAACAATCATCAGACCTATGCTACTGGCTTATTCCTTTTCTATAAAGAGGAGTTTTTCCATCCATCTAGATAGATATCCGTAAATCCAGGTTGATATTCGTCCATCTGTCCATCCGTCCACCCAGGTAGATACCCATCCATCCATCCATCCATCCATCCATCTATACATCCATCCATCCACCCAGATATATAGATTCCATCTATCCAGAAAAATATCATCCATCCAGATAGATGTCTATCCATCCACAAACCCACCCAGATAGATCTCTGTCCTTCCATAGTTGCATAGAATTTACTTTAGTTGGACATCCATGCTACCTACCTCCCGCTGTTTGTTTATTAACCACTGTGTATTAATTATATGCTCGCATGTGCATTTTGTTGCTTTTAACTTCTTTAGTGAAACTGAGGTGTGTAAAAACACTCACTGAGTCGTATATTTTTATTGATGTTTTATCAGCATGTTTTTGATGTTAGTGCAGCGCTTACATAAATTGCCAGCTCTAAGCCTGTCCACCAGTTTGTGTAGGCTGGAGGGTAATACAGATAATGTCTTATAGCAGTGTATTATAGATCTGAGCTGTTAATAATAAATAATATGAGAGAAAGGAAGCCAGTGGTGGGTATGATATCAGAGCACTAACAAAGCAAACACCCACACACATTGTTTCTGGCCATAGTAATAGCTGCCTGACTTTTTTCCCGGAAAAACAAGTTTAAACAAACAGTCCACAGGCCATATTGCCTTTCCTCAACATGAATATTAGCTTCATATTGGGCAGTTGGTTAAAAACTGATAGCCAGGTAGCATAGCCAGGTTGTGGATATATTGAAAGCTGGAGTTTTCTTATCTGCACTTTTAACCATTTTTAGAGGTTATGTGAAATTCTGTTAGAGAGAGGCCACATTTATAACGATAACCATTATATATTGTCACAATTTGCTTTTCCAAGTATATTATGGGTATCATCTGCACTGCCACTGAACAACTGGATTAACAACAACCTGTAACCAGCAACAATCAGTGTGTAGTAACTGAATGAACTATAACAAGCAGCTGATTGGATATCACCCCATTTTGGCGTTATCCTATTTTGTTCTTTAATTTTTACTAAATGTTTGATTTTTCGTTGATTGTTTCTTTTTAAATACAAACTCAGTTCCAGAAGGCTGAGACAATAGTTGAAAGGCAAAGAAAAACAGATATCATTGAATAGTGAACAGGTTTGTAATTGAAACTGCACAAAGAAGAGGTATTTCATATTTTACCTTATCAAGTTTGATCTTTGTAAATGTTTGCTAATTCCAAATTTAATGCTGGCAAAATATTCCAAAAAGTTGGCACTGTGGCAGTGTAAGTCTGGGAACGTAAACAGGTGAATACGTATCAGGTGATGCTATCATGATTGTTTATAAATTGAATGTTTACCAGGAGTATTCACCAATGCTCATTTGTCACTCCGAGAATAAGTGTGTAAGCAACAGTACAAGAACAATGTGCATCATCACACAATTGCAAGAAAGTGCAAAGTGCCAGTGACCTTCAATCCCTAAGACAGCACTGAATTAATCACAGATATGTTTCTTTAATAAATTTAACCAAATGGGCTCAGGAATACTTCTGAGAAGTCTTGTCAGTACCTCTGTCAAGGCAGCATAAATGCTGAGGGGAACATACGCATTTTGGAGCAACATATGTTGCCATCTAGACAACATCATTTTTTAGGGACTCAGCAACTCAGCAAGACAACGCAAAGCCACATTCTGCACGTTACAACAGTGTGGCTTCGTTGTAAGAGAGTGCAGGTGCTAGACTGGCCTTCCTGTAGCCCAGACCTGTCTCCCTTTGAAAAAGAGTGGTGCATTATGAAGTGCAATATCCAACAACAGTAACTCTGGGCTGTTGAGCAGCTGAGGTGTTATATCAAGTAAAGATGGGAAAAAATCATTTTTTTTACAAGTACAACAATTGTTGTCCTCAGTTGCAAAACGATTACTGAACGTGGTTAAAAGGAAAGGTGATGTATGAGAGTAGTGAACTCACCCCTGTCCCAACTTTTTTGAACATGTTGCTGATGTTGTTTTCGTTTGAATATAGGTCAAAAACATTTGCAAATCATTAGAGTCTATGTTTATTTACATTTTATTTATATTTACTTTTCCACTGTCTAAATCTTTTTAGAATTGGGTTTGTAGTGTATTTTGTGAACAATGATAAACAATCACTGCACTCATAGTTGTTCATAGCCTTTTTAAAATGTAGCATTACTCTTTACTGGTGCATTTTGTGCTTTGAAAGTTGTTCACAAAACTCAAAATAATTAAATATTGTGATAACATATTGCCATATCGCCCACCCTTACCTCAAACTAAAGTGTATTTATTGACTTCCTGTAATCTTAGATTGATACAGTATGCACACTGCAGCAGGGTTTCTGTTAGCTAGTAAAGGTTGATATTTGATGCTTGATGATAGATTATACAATGCTTGTTTAACCTTTTCACCCAAATTATAGTGTTAAAAACAGTGGCGATGCTTCCTCCTGCTCTTCTTTATGTGGAGAAGAAACTGTAACAGCTGCTGAGCTGCGGTTCAATACTGCAACTTCAGTAGCTCACTGCTCACCAAGACATACAAAGATCCATAATTTTTCACATCTCCTCCTCATGCATTGCTAATGCTGCAGTACATTTCCATGAGTTCTGTCAAATTCTGTTGAAAATGAATGTAGGACTGTATGCTAAAGGAAATCATGTTGTAATTAGACTGGGCTATAGCAATAGCCAGGGCAATTCAGCTTATATTTGCTTATTGAAATGGTTAATAGCTATGCTCGAATGTTGGCTACATAAGCTTTATTTGATCATTTACGAGTGGTGAAGCATATTTATCCAGAGATGGTTTAAGGGAAGCCTGATCACTTCCCATTTCTCTCATTAATCCCATCAATGAGTGGGACTGAATGGGACTAAATGGCTAAAACCAAAAAATTAAACACATTTGTGTGGGAACCTCTTTTAAATTTGGAAAGTAGAAGGATATATTCTGTTGAAAAGTTAAAGAAAACTTACCGGTATGTTTCCGTTTTTCTACAGAAAACAGGTCTAGGGCAGTAGGATGCTAGTATTACTGCTACTGATTGCTGATTGGTTAGCATTACTGCTATTGAGTGCTGATTGGTTGGCGAGCTGATCAACTCATTGGCTGAGTGAAGTGTTGCGTGCTCACTGACAGCACGAACGTATGAGACACTGCTATGACTTCAGAAACGCTTAAAAATGTGAGAGCAGTGTTGAAATGTGGTATGCTGTGCAGGGAAAACGTGCATTTTTCTATACAACTTGCAGTTAAGCTTTTACAAACTGATTGTACACAAAAGCTCCATACGAGCCCATTCATTTTTCACTTGCTCAGGAGCGCCCCGTAGCGCCTGATAAAACCCAGAAGATGCAATTGAGAGGCAAATCATCCTCAGTGCAGATTCTTAGGTTTATACTAATCCGATAGTAGAGACATTTGCTTATTATACATGGGGAAAAACAGAAATGCAGCCTGATAAATGCTACTGTCCTGCCCTGCCCTGCAGCTTGGTCAACGATCATCCTGGTGGTTAAAGGAGTTCCTGATTGGTGATTTAAGGATACATTGATTACTGGCATTAGATTGTGGGAGAGAAGTGGAGAGAGACAGTGTGTGTTATTAAACCGTCTCTGGTTTTCGTAGTCCATCCTCATCTCTCCTACCATGTTGCGGAATATGCAGCAGTTTGTGTGGTGTGTGTGTGTCTGAGAAAGATTTATTTATAAGGGGTCTACTGTACTATACTGTGCTGTGTGTGTGTGTGTGTGTGTGTGTGTGTGTGTGTGTGTGTGTGTGTGTGTGTGTGTGGCCAGGGGAAAGCTTGCGGTGGAAGAAACAAGATTTATGTTGGAATAGATTCAGCTGCTGTTGCAGTCCCTCTACACAACAGCAGCTTTTACAAACAGCCAGCACTGCTGGGACTGTATATGTGTTCAACACATAGCTTTTATAAATAAACATATTCTCTCTCTCTCTCTCTCTCTCTCTCTCTCTCTCTCTCTCTCTCTCTCTCTCTCTCAATCAGCTCTTTCTCGTTTTCCTCTTTCTCTGTCTGTCTTACTCTCTTTTCTTTTTCTCCTGTTCTCCTGTCCTCTCTCCTCGTCTTTTCTAACTCTACTTTGTCTTATTAATAGACTAAGCATTAAGTATTTTGCTTCATTTTCCATCAGGGTGTAGAAGGTGGTCCCGTGGAGCCATGGGAGGAGGCGAACTATGACCTCTACAAAGTGGTGGACCGCTTCGGCTTCCTGCAGTAAGATGCTCAACTCATGGCTTAACTGAGCACATTATTAGTATAAGTATTATGACGATATTTCAAAATTATCATCATATCTAATTTCTCTTCCATATTCATCAATTGAGTGGCCTACTAAACACCACCCCCCCCCTTCACATTTTCTATTGAGGGCAGAGAATCAACAAGTCTGCCAGATTTGCTTGAAAACAGTCAAAGCCAGAGATGAAAACACACCTAACATGCATTCCTATCCAAAAATTAGGCACCCTAGAAACACCTCACACATGCTGTGGACCTTCACTGTAGAGCTTAATGCGACCTACAGCTGTATTCTGCTGGATATAGTTTCGTTTTCCAATTGATGTGATGCTAAATCATGACCAGGAAATATCTAAGAGAAACTACACACATACCACAGAACACGTTTGATTCCGGCTGTCATTGTAACACCAGTCACTCGACATTGTAGTTTCGGTTGTGAGTCTGTAGCATGTGTAATTTGAATGTCACCTAGCAGGAACTAAGCCTGTTCTGTTTTGTGTGGCACCTTTGGGCTGCTAATTAAACTATTGTTAGCTTAGCTAATACGGTACAGCTCTGAACACCACAGAATAGGTTCAGTTTTAGCTTTCTGTCAGTCACACACCAGTCGCTTCACTTGGCTCTCTCAGACATAATTTTGGTTAGCCAGACTCAAACCTGTTCAATGGGGAGCAGAGCTATTATCATGCTTGCTAAGCTAAGGCTAACTAGCTCCTTTATCATAGTTAGCAGCGTGTGTAATATTTAGCAATTGTTGTTAGCTAGATTGTTTGACATTTATTGAATAGTCTATTGAATATCGTGCAGTGTATTCACTTATTTGGACAGTGTAAGCAAACTGATCTTTTTCTTTATTTGTTGAAATAACAGGATGAGGTGTTACAAAATGACATACTCTGTACTCTTCTGTGCTTCTCTGCTTCTCTGTGCTCCTCTGTACTGCTTACTACTCATCTATACTCTTTTATACTCATCTGTAATCTTCTGTACTTCTCTATACTCATCTGTACCACTGTATATCCTCTGTAGTGCTGAATACTGCTCTATATTCCTTTATTCTGCCCTGTACTTCTCTGTAGTACTCTATACTGTTCTATGCTTCTCTGTGCTTCTTTGTACTGTTCTCTTCTCGTCTAAGTTCGTTTACACTCCTGTGTACTCCTGTATATCCTGTATAAAGCTGTATACTGCTCTACATTCCTTTATACTGCTCTGGGCATCTCTACAGTGCTCTATACTCTTCTATGCTTCTCTGTGCTTCCCTGTACTGTTCTCTTCTCATCTATGCTCCTCTATGCTCATCTGTACTGCTTTGTACTCATCTATACTCTTCTGTACTCATAATTACTAAACTACCCTGTACTTCTCTATACTGCGGTATATCCTTTATACCCTCTCTATACTCTGTACTCTTTTTTACTGATCTGTACTCCTCTGCGCTCCTCTCTACTCATTTTTAATCCTGTAATAATGTACTCTTCTATACTAATATTTTTTACCTCTGTGTATTCCTCTGTTCTTCCTTTATACACCCCCCTGTATTCCTTTATAATACTCTGTACTCATGTATAGATGTCTGTCCACTAGATATGGACCATGTTTTTGCGGCCAAATCACTGTTCAACTTTCAGTACGATCTGCCAGTAGCCAGCACAGATCTGGGACTGGGCTGGATGCCATGTTCAAAAGTACAAAAGTGATTCTCAACAACAAAACAAATACATCCCTCCCTTCAGTACTCCTTCAGAAACTCTTCCTCCAAATTTATGGAAGCACATTGCCGAGGCAAATGAGGCTTTTTTAGATCTTTTTCGCCATAAAACTCTTCACAAAAATTGTACAGAAAAATGTAATGATATAATGTTAAAACGAACAGCAACACAGCAAGTAATGTAGCTAACGTTAACTAGGTTGTTGGTTAGCAAACTGTCGCTACAGTTGCTACTACTAAGCTTACCATAAGCATTAGTAAACGAGACAAAATAATACCGACCTATTGATTCTGTGAAACAGTGAAAAAGTTAATGCTAACCCCATATCAAGAAGAAACAGAGAAACGTCCTCATCCTTTTCATGCCTTTCAACTCTCGATAAAGCTAAAGTCAGCTTCTTTTTGGAATTGTCCCATTCAGTCTTAAATTGTGCATCTGTTACCTTCTGGTACCTCAGGCTGGCATAACCATTGAAATAACCGGAGCCTACACAACAGGCGCAGCTAACAGGACAAAACATCTTCCTGCTTTACAGATGGGTTTTTAAATGTACTGAAAAGGCTTGAAGGGCTGATATGTGATCGCTTTTGTAGTTCTGCATCTTTTTTTTATTTTCAATCCTTGCCAAAGCCGTAGGTCATGAAGCTAGTGCAGTCTAAGTTAAGCAAAGGTTAGCGCTCGGATGCTAACATGCTAACAGAAACAAATGCTTAAAGCTTTGACAACAAACTGCGTTAGTCACAGTTATACACATCCATACAGCGAGTTTACGGCGAAATAGGAGCCAAATATGTAGTATACTTCAGTTCTGAGCTCTTAGGATCAACTAAGTTAGAGAACATAGCCGATCAATCCTTCCATCTATACTCTTCGTACTCCTTTGCATTTCTTTTTTCTCATCCATACTCCTCTGTTCTTCTTTAAACTCCTTTGCACTCATCGGTACTCTTCTATACTTCCCCATAGACCTCTGTGTTCCTCTGTATTATTGTATGTCTGCTCTTAACTCTTCTCCTCTCTACCCCTGTATAGCCTGTGCTCTTCCCTTACCTCCCTCGCCCTCCTTCCCTCCTATCTTGTCCACTCTTTCTCCTGGCGGGGAGGTCTGTGGTTTTCCCAGGCCTCTTAAACAGCAGTGCATTCTGGGATACTTAGAGGGTGCTACGTGTGGCTGGCAGAGGAGGAAGCCACAATCATAGGGTGTGTGTGAGAGAGAGAGAGAGAGACAGAGAGAGACAGAGAGAGAGACAGAGACAGACACGTAGTGTGTTCTGGCCAGAAGAGAGAGAGAAACTGATTTTAAATGGTCAGAAAGAGCAAAGATTTGACATTGAACATAAGAGAAAAGGAAGGAGAAAATCTGATGGAGAGGGAGAGAGGGAGAAGTCTGAGGGGGGTAGTTTCAAAGGTCCCAGCAGTGAGAGGGAATGAGGGATGAGGGACGTAGGAGGGACGTGAGAGATTATCATCTGACTAAACAACAGAACAAGACAGGAAGTGACCTCACAGTGCCAACCATTTGTTGCACTGGATACAGGAAGTGAGATAACAACATATGGAGAGAGAGAGAGAGAGAGAAAAATTCTTGAACACTTTCAGAGCTCCTACTGTATCTGGTTGCCCTGTACTCCTCTGTACTGCTCTGTGCACATCTATACTGCTCTATATCTTTTATACGCCTCTATGCTAGAATCTAGTTAGTGAGCAGTGTCCCGTTGTTGCATTATCTGTGCCTATTTGTTTTAGGCCAGAGCAGCAACTAACAATTATTACTACAATCAATCAGTCTCTCCACTAATCTCACCAATGTTTTTTTGTTTCCTCTTACAATTTACTGCACTGTGCTTCTCTATATTGCTTTTTACTCCATTATATTTCTCTGTACTGTTCTGTACAGAGAAATATAATGGAGTAAATTATATCTGTAGGTTTGGTTTTTTGTTTTTTTGTTTGTAGTATTTTTTAAATAGTAGTTCAACTCGTCTTCCCTAAAGCCAAACAAAAAACTATCATTTGTTTAGAAAAAGTATGCTAAAACAAAACATGAACATTAACAAAAAAATTTGTGGTCTGATAAATATTGAGTGCGTTTACATGCGCTTAATCCAATCATAATTGTATTTCTGCAGTTATCAGATTATTCATGTAAACACATACTCCGATTAAGAAATCTGATAAAGAGAGCTGGAGTAATCAGAGCTCAGTAATCAGATTTCTCAGGGCATGTATACTCTTACCCGTATTTCTTTCAGATTTCTCAGTCTGCGCATGTGTGGAACAGACTGTTGTACTGGAATAAGCAAGCAGCATTGCAGCAAATCACTTTTGGAGCAATGCTCAAATCAAATACATTCTTGACTAAATGAAGGATTTAAATGCTCTTCATCTTCTAGATGATGTATGTTCATAGTTTCAGGTAAAGTGGCACGATGTTGTTTGAGCTGTGGCATGAAGTTTTAGGTTTCTGACTTTGAAAGTCCAAATTAGTTTTTGCAGTGTACATTTAAAATCACTCATTTGAAAACCAGCTCAGGTCGGGGTTGTTTTCAAATGAGTGATTTCAAAATTTAGCTGCCTCAAATTTCATTGTACTTCACATAGTGAGTTAACAGAATGTAAGACATACTGTTCTCTTAACTTACTATTCAATGTTTAATGAACCTGAATATTTAAAACAGTCAGTTTACTCACTTTTATTAGTATTTTATTTTTTTTTGCAGTGTAGTAGCTTTGCCAGTTTTACAGAAATGTCAGGCATGCACACTTTTTCTCTCTTGCACTCTTATCATGTGCTTTCTCTCTCAGTCTCTTTCTTTCTCTCTTTCTCTCTGTATTTCTCTCTCTGTATTTCTCTCTCTCTAACTCGTTGCGCTCTCCCTATCTCTCTCACATGCGTGCTCTCTGTCTTTTTCTCTCTCTGTTGCTCCGTGCTCTCTCTGTCTCTGAGTTTGAGGAGTGAGTGAACTTGTCCTTATGTAATGTAAGAGTGTTCGGGGCTGGTTAAAAAATATTCAGTCCCAGAAGCCCAGCCAGGCGATGCTCCTGCGTCTACGTGTCAGTATTGGAAGAGCCAGTATTATGATATCAATTAACCATGTAGTGCATTTTAGAGCACTTTTGTTTTTAAGTAAATGACATGTCAGCTTTTTTCATAATTAATGAATTATTGATTGACTTTGAAAAATCATTGCAGCCCTTCTCTAAACATTTGGGCTTTGTGTGTATCTGTATGCCGTAGCATCCAGCTTCATGTGCGAGACTGAAAGTCGTCCTTCTCTGATCCAAAGCGTTTCCTGTTTGTGTCATTGACGATGATTTCTCACTTTAACCCCGTCGGCAGGGGTGGCGTCATGGGCGAGTTGCCATAGCGATGTTTATTTATCTAGTGCGTCCACTTCCTGTGGAACAGATAAATTCCCTTTTTTTCAGTCCTCAAGTGCCGAGGGAGTTCGCATTTGACATCAGCATCAGGGAGATTTTATGGCTTATGGGTTTGTTCTAGTTCCTCTTCAGCACTTCCATTCCAGTATAAGGTCTTTGTTCTCATATGTTACATAAAACCTTCAAACAAAAACATATTTCCAAACATTTCAGCTACTAGTTGTGATTTTTTTTTAAACTTAGTGATATCTGTGTGAGAAAAGAAGGAAAAAACAATTCGTCTGAGGTTGTTTTTTTTCCTGTTGGGAAAATGATGAAATAATGAGACACTGAGATGCTGCAATTTCACTGGATTTACATCTGTGTGTGTGCGTGTTTGTGTTTTTTTGTTTTTTTTTGCAGTGAGAATGAACTTCCGGCCTATAACTCCGTGGAGGAAAAGGTGAGCAGAAGATCATTGTAATCCTGCCAAACCTGAGCTGTGATTTAATCTGATTCTTGAGGAGAAAGGATTGATTATCGCCTAAGAGTAAAGTAGTTGCAGCCGAAAAGAGTTTATTTTTAAACCAAAAGCAAAGTAGTCATAGTCAAAGAGCTTGGTCTTCAAAGTAAACCAAAGCCAAAAGGCCCTAAAAGTAAAGTAGCTGTAGTCAATAAAGCCAAATTTTCAACTAGAAGTAACATAGTCATAGTTGTAGTCATGGTCAAAAATGCCAGATTTTTGACTAAAAGCAGAGACCCTCCCCCAGAAGGCAATCCTTGGTCTAAAAACATAACAGAGTGAGAGCAGGGAGACCAGCAGCTCAACTCACTGAGCAGGAGTTAATGGAGGAAATACCTAATTGCCCTAAACAAACTGCTGTTTTGAGAACTTAATATAACACGGTCCTGTCGCTTATCTTTAACGTGTTCTATCACTTGCCCATTTTTTAAAAAAGTCGCAATGTGTAAAATAAAAAAAAACAAAGGTTTTGTGAGACGAGTAACAGCAGATGCGTCGGTTTGACTTCATTTACAGCACTGCACCAGCATCTTGGAAAACCCATTTTCTTACATTGCCAAGTGAAGATGGTATGACCATCAACAGATTAAATACTGTAGAAAAATAATATGATAACGGACTGGTACAAACCTGTAAACTGTTCTTTTAAATAGTAAAGTAACTGAAAATATTGTGCAGCGTGTCATTTCTCATACATCATAATAGCCTATCAAAAATATTATTAATGAACTCATAAATCTCCAAGGCTTAACTTAGCTAGCTAAGATGTCCTTACATGTCCCAGTTTATCGCAGTTTTAGTTGTTTTATCCCTTCTGAATCTGGACAAAGAAGCACACGTTTATAACTGGAAAGCCAGCAAACATCCAAACTGCTGTTTTCCTATTAATTTAATAAGGGTGACAAGTGATGCAAGTATATGCAGGTCTAAACGGCTGTGGTTTGTAACCAGCATGACCTGTCCTACCTGGCTAATAAATCTATCATACTCATTTTTAAGCAGTATGTCATATTCATAGTTGCACTGCTAGTGAAACTGTACATGTTTTCTTTTATAGTTTTTAAAAGATCCAGAAAAAGACATAAAACATGAAAGACATAGAACATAAAAGAAAAATCTATACACATGAAAGCCTATTTATATAAATGCTTTAAGGACTTAATGTTCTCATTACTGAAAATATTATTTAGTTGAATTAGACATAAAAGTCATTTTTATTACCTGTTATTTTTGTGACAGTGTTTAATGGTGTGTGTTTTAATGATGTATTTTGGTGTGTGTGCTTTCTTTGTTTAGCAAAAGCATCTGGAATTGGAGAGGACAGAAAAGTGGTTGAAGATGCTGAAAAGCTGGGACAAGTACAAGAACAGTGACAAAGTGTGTATTTTGTTTAACAATGACCGCTCCATGAGGAAAAACTATTTTTTTTAGCTTTTATTTTAGTTTTTCTTAGCATTTTTTGCTTTTCTTTTTCACTTTTTTCAATATGTTAAACACAGCAAATACTTGAAAATTGTGCACTAAAATTTGCAGACAAAAATGTGTTAACTTACTTTCACTTATAAAAGCAAGAAGACATGAAATTTGACCAGCGGTCTTAAAATTTTGCATGACTGTACATCTGTGGAGTGATCTTGTGATCTTTGTCAAAGAGACACACACACACACACACACACACACACACACACACACACATGCAGAGCCTCTCTGTATGTGGCTTATAATCCATAACTCTCAGCTTGGTGATACAGCTGATCTGGAACTATGATAGATTCTGTCAGCGTAATCAGTATCATTATCATCATCCAGAGGAACGAGCACATCGGTAGTCATCAATAACACACACACACACACACAGACACACCTACCCTTGCAGAAAGACACGCAGGAAATCACTAAAGTGCTAGTAATGTAGATGAATGAGGACAGAAAAAGGAGGAATGCATGTCCCGATTTCTGTCACGTCCCTGTATCTCTCCATCATCCCTTGTTCCCGCCAGATGATCTTAATGACACAGGAGAGAGAATTTCTGGCAGTGATTAACTTAGTACTTTCAGCAATTTCACTTTAAGTTCTAATCTTATTTTGAATTCTCACACACACACAAAATTATGGTATATTTATGAGATATGCCTACATTAGGTCCACTGTGTAGGTGTACTGTTACAGATTGAAACCCATTTGTTGCTGCACAGTTCATCAACTGCTCTACCCCTACCATCATTGGCGACTGCTATTGTTGACTGCTTATGTTTTTACACAAGTCAGAGTGGTCCGCCACCCAAACATATCCACCCAAGAACAGATTGAGTATGGTCAGAAAATTGCCACTGATGAAGGGCTATGTGACGGCTAATGCAAACCGTGCATCAACAGATGAGCTGCAGTCTCTAACTGTACACTAGCAAGGTGGAGCTACACATGAGAGGTTAGAAAGAAAGGATATACACAAGAAATCGCTATAGAGAAAATTACAGGACAGAGCTCATTTTAACTCAGCTTTCCTTTCACTCAGTCACAGTTTTCCTCTTTGAGTTAGCCAGTAATTCTGCTTCAAACTCCAATGACCAGAAGGAAAGTAATTGTCAAAAGTAGGGAAAGAGAGTTCGACAGATGAGACAGTGACGGAAAATAAATTGAAAAACTGGATGGGAGGCTGTATGGGAGGACGAGGACAGCTCAGATGATAAGGAAACAGAAAACACGGTGAGAGGCAGCAGGATGGTTGGCAGTAACAAGAGATGTAAAAATCACAAATGGTATCTGTCCAGCAGAAATATATTAAGATTTGTTTTCAGTGAGAACTTATTTTGCGCACATGGTGTCTCCGTTTTTATGCGACCTAGGGGCAGCATTCTTTCTGCACAGCATGCTCAGATAGCAAGTAGCTTACGGGACAACACACCTTGCATTTTTTTTTAGCATCCAGAAAAACACAATGTGAGCCATGCTTATCCATTATGAATAAAAGATATTTGTGTGTGTGTGTGTGTGTGTGTGTGTTCGTATAGCTGGTAAGGAGGATCTACAAGGGAATTCCGCTACAGCTCCGGGGCCAGGCGTGGTGTCTACTCCTCGACATTCCGAAAATCAGGGAGGAGAAGAAGGACTTCTATCAGGTAGACACATGCACACACACACACACACACACATTTGTGTTATGTTAGGTTTTGAACTTGGATCGAACTGTTTGTTAAGTTTGTTAATGTGTAACGTGCTGTGTGTGTGTGTGTGTGTGTATGTGTGTGTATATATATATATATATATATATATATATATATATATATAGTGGTTCTACTATTTGAGTTTGAGTGAGAAAAGATATAATATATAAAAAAAAAGTATAATAAATAAATAAGGTATAAATAAATAAGGAAAGAAGGAAGGAAATCAATCAAACTAACTGAATAATAAATTAATAAATCAAACAAATGTTAGTAAGTAAGTAAATAAATAAATATACCTGAGACACATCATCTGTAAATAAATGTATTAATATATAAAATTAGGTTATGCATAAGTAAATGAACAGGTATATACACATGGGAAGAAATACTGCAATAAATGAATCAACATTTGTTTTTGCTTTTATTTCTCCATTTTTTTATTTCTGTATTTTTTCTTCCTGTATGCTAATGACATGGGCAACACTACTGTAGTTCTAACAAGGTTTGCTTACATAATAGACCAAGTGTTACTAAACGGCAGATTGATAGAATAATTATGAAATCAAAGAAATTTCCAGTACAGTGAATGAAGACTGTGTCAGGTTCTGTGAGATATTGCAGACCAACTCTACAAACGTTGGCTTCTTGTGTTCATTTGTTTCTGTTAAATGTCAGGTAACACACTTATACAGCCTAATCGTATAATTTACTTTTAATTAACAAACGACCTACAAGTGCATAGAAATTCGACTGTTCCACTCTCACTGAAGTATTAGCAGTGTTTCAAAAACTACGATGAACCAATAGCATGTAGCTCTTAGCTCTTGTAGTCTTATCAGCATACTGGAGGAAGAAATATAGAAATAAATCAAATCTGGAAATAAGTAAATTATCATAGAATTACGTAGATGCATGAATAAATGAAAAATTCTTTATGTACAGTTTTAAGTTGCAAATTAATTAATTACTTTATTTATTATTTGGGCATGTTTGTGCACTATAATCGTCAGCATTATTCCATTAATTCAAAAGCATAAATAAAAACAAAAACAAATTATTATTATATTATTATTTCTTCCAGTTTTTAGGGAACTGTGCCCTTCTTTCGCTATCTGTCTTCATAAATTTTAATTTCAGTGCATCACTAGTAAAGACAGTATTTCTGATATCAAACTATGATCTCCCTCAGATAGCAGATCTCATGGCCTTTAGTATGTGCAGAACACACACACACATATTGCACAAATACCGCGTTCAGAAATAGCCTCCTCATTCTTTTCTCCGGTGGTTTAGTATGCAGTAGTTATGTGGTTCTGTGCTGCCACAGAGAGAACTTTCTCTCCAGCAGAGCAACAAGCACTTTCCAAAAAATACACAGTGCAGTTGGTCATGAATCGCTGCCAACATTTCACTTCATCATCCTGCCATCCTGACTTTCAGTGCTTGCTACATATATAAGTAAACTTTTTAAACCCATTTATGTAGGCAGTAAGAGAGTTTTGCCACATAATAATGTTAGAATAAATAAAAACAAATTCATATCCAGCATTCCTGATTTAAATTAATAAAGTATTAATTAGACAAAGTAACGCTGGGTTGGCACAAGAAGAAGTTTGGAAAAGGTTAAGCAAAATGTGCTTATTGTAGCTTTTTAATAGAATAAAGTAAAAGAAAATGTTTTTTTAATTAAAAATAAATGTTTCTGTGGGTGTTTTGATGAATTAAATCATTCATGTAATAAAACATACTATTTTGGTCATGATAATTTAGGCCATCATATAAAGGATATAAAGGATTTTCTATATTTAAATACAATAAATAATTTAAATAAATGTGTTTTAAATATATTGTAAGGTGTATTGTAGGCAGAATATTTATTGGTATTTTGCTCATACCATGTAGTGTGTGTGTGTGTGTGTGTGTGTGTGTGTGTGTGTGCTGCACTAAATCTGCACTGCAGACTGGCTGTAAGATTCATATGCTGCAGTGTTGATTTAATTTGGCTGAAGTTCATTATTACAGAAAGCCCTCTCTCTCTCTCCTCTCTCTCTCTCTCTCCTCTGCTCCCTCCCCCTCTCTCTGTTACTCTCTTGCTCTTTTCTCTCTCTCTCTCTCATTTTCTGTCTGTCTCTCTTTTTTCCTCCTTCTTTCCTATCTCTCCTCTTTCTCTCTCTTTCTCTTTCTCTGTCTATGTCTATGTCTATGTCTCTGTTTATGTCTCTGTCTCTCTCTCTCTCTCTCTCTCTGTCTCTCTCTCTGCAGAAACTGAAGGATAGGGCTAAAGCATTATCTCCTGATGTCCGTCAGATAGATCTGGATGTGAACCGAACCTACAGAGACCACATCATGTTCATGCGGCGCTATGACGTAAAGTGGGTATTACACACACACACACACACACACACACACACACACACACACACACACACACACACACACACATTGTCCAAGCAGGATTTTTTTTTCTGTAATATCTAGGTAGCTTTCTCTTTGGGCAGGACTTCAGGAGCTGGACCGAAGGCCTTACAGAGTATAATTAAGATGTATGATGGAATCAGCCAATCATGTTTTGACTTACAAAAGGCGGGACCAATTTTGTGAGGAAAAAAATGTCACTCTTGGCCTTCTGGAAGTTCTAGATATGTCACTGTCTGTGAATACAAGATGTAGTCTCACCAGTTTTTAGTCAGATGTTACCAATGTGGCAGTGGCTCTATGCCAGGGCTCTTTACTGCAAGAGTCACTGTAAAACTGATACATACAAGGTAAAATGTGTCTCAGTGTATGTTACAAGATTCAGATAAAACATATGGAATGTCACTTACAAGCCTCTAATATCCTTGTTTAATCTAGAACAGTCAGAAAATGTTAATGCACACCAACATGTGTTAACATGTTATTCCATAGTTCTTATAGCCAAAGCTTTCTCTTGGTATTAACTGAATGTTTGATCATTTCGATCAACTAAATAGAATCAAATCAATAATAAATGTGTTCTTTCACCAGCTTCTGCAAGCTTTTCTTTGCTGAATGTCCACATGCACATACTTGCGAACTACAAATAGTTTTTTGTGAATGTGATTCAGTTGTTAAAACACCCACAGAATCTCATCTGGAAGTGTGATTTGTCAGGATGTTCACAGCACACAGTAAAAAAAATTAGTGATTGGTTAGAGGGCTCATTTGTATATCTTTGAGATTAGTATTGGAAAAGCTAACATCGCAATATTTTTTAATAAATGATATATAGTGAAGCTTTAACACACAGACACACCCTAATCCTCCCAAAGCACACTGACACTCAGTCCTGAACACACACACACACACACACACACACACACACACACTTGTACACTGATCTTTGGATCCAAACAGAACACTTGAGATCAAAAGCAGTCTTGTACAGCACACACATTGTTCTTGTGCTCTGTCAGTGAAGAACGTGCCCTCCTGCTTTTCTGCTCCACATTTTAATCCCAGTGTCAGGTCCTCATGCTTTGAAGAACAGTGAAATGTCCAAAGCCTCTCTGTGTGATTAATTTGACATGTAGTAAATGCAGAAGTGCAAAATTTCGCCTGGTCTTGACAGTTTGTATTTAGGTGGGCACTACAGAGAATGACTGTGAGAGATGAGGCAGGAGATGGGTCAGATATAGTTTCATTTGTGTATCTAATGTAGAAAGGTGAATATAAATGCTTCTTTTTCTACATGCTTCTTTTGCACAGGAAAACAAAATAGGTAGTTTATTTATTGTCAGTTCCATAATTGTTGGTACCCTTTGTAAAGATGTGTAAATAAACAGTCATGAGAAGATTTGTGGTTAATTAGCTCAGCTTCACTTTGAACATATGATAAAAATCTAACCTGTTAGTAAATTTAGTCTGAGGAAATAAAAACATTATCAAAAAGCCTTTAACAAAACCGTGGGTCACAATTATTGGCACTCCTGCAGTACTTTCTGCAACCTTCTTTTGCCAATAAAA
The DNA here is from genome assembly GCF_904425465.1 of Colossoma macropomum. Taxonomy (NCBI): domain Eukaryota; kingdom Metazoa; phylum Chordata; class Actinopteri; order Characiformes; family Serrasalmidae; genus Colossoma; species Colossoma macropomum. The sequence goes on along the minus strand of NW_023494792.1, from coordinate 42,804,430 downwards.
CAGCAATGAGTCTCTTATTATGCTTGACAGTAACTACAGAGCAAGGAATTTGAGACCACTCCTTAATACAGAACCTCTTCAAATCCTCCAGGATCATAGGTCTTCTCTTTCAGACTCTCTCCTTCAGTTCAGCTCATGGGTTTTCAGTGGGGTTTAGGTCAGGGAACTGGGATGACCATGCCAAAAGCTTAAATATGTGGTGAATAAACATTTTTGTGTGGATCTGGGCACATTTTTAGATAATTTTTCTGATGGAAGATCCAACCAAGACCTGGGTTTAGCTTCTTGGCAGCAAGATTTAAAATGTCCTGGTTCTGCATGGAATTCATGATGTCATGTATCCTAACAGGGGGCTTGGAAGAACAACAGCTCCAAAAACATCAAAGATCCTCCAGCAAAGTTAACAGTGGGGGTGGTGTTATTGTCTGTGTAAAAGTCTTTGAGGTAGTCTTTGGTGGCCATCTTATAACCCACCTTGAGCTCTTTTTTCTATCTGACCAACGGACCCGGTTCCAGTTTAAGTTCCTGTAGCGTCTAGCATGCTACAAGTGCTTATTTTAGTGGTTAGATAAAAGGAGAAGCTTTATTTTGGCATACCATCCAAATAGTTTGTTGGAATGGAGATAATGTTGTAGTTTTGGAGACCGATCGACCCAAGCCTTGGTGGCTACTGTCTTACACAAAAAAAAAACAAAACAAAAACATCCTTCTCGTTATGTGTGGGGGCAGAATATGCCTGCATCTTCTTCCAGGCAGGTTCGCTACAGATCCGGTTATTTTAAACTTCTTAATTATTAGCCTAACACTGGAGATGGGCATTTTCAGTTGTGTAACTGTTTTTTTTTGTTTTTTTTTTATGACGATTGCCTGATTTCTAAAGGTCAACACACTTTTGTCTCATTTCATTTTTCTTTTCTATAATCTTCCCCATGTTGATGTATGAAGGGAATTTGGCCTTTTTGTCACTTCATGTTTATACCTCAGTGAAAGAGGAAGTCAGGGATGAGTACTTAAAAGTTCCTGTACACACAGATGGGGAAAAAAGTGAAATAAGAATGGGAGCATGTTTTGTTCCTCAGCATTTCTAGGGATGTCAATAACCGTGGGATATGGTTTTGTTAAAAATGTGTTTTCATAAGGATAAGGATAACCATAAGGACATAAGGTAATTTAGACTAAATTAACCTCAAATGAAGGTTAGTCTTTAGGCTAGTCGAACACACTTTTTTTTCATGGTCTTTTTTACTCATCTTTACCGAAGGAGCCAAGTGTACTGTCCTGCTGTCGTCATTTCATTGTAGAAAGGAAAAATTGAGGTTGTGGTTTATAGTCAAATACTGAAGTATGTGTATGTGTATGTGTATGTGTGTGTGTGTGTGTGTGTGTGTGTGTGTGTGTGTGTGTGTGTGTGTGTGTGTTTTCAGGCAGCAGGACCTGTTCCACGTCCTCACAGCCTACTCCATGTACAACAGGGTGAGTCACTGCAACATCTCTGATTGTATTAGTATCATTCTCATCTGGCGAAGGAGTGGGCGTTATGGCAAATAAATTACGTCATGATACTTGAAGACATTCTTACAATACAGACCATGATATTTACTTTTAAAGTTTTAATAAGTTGCAACAAATTTACGTTTAAAAATACTCTCAATTAGTATAGTGTCATGTTCCAAAAATTGTCATCATTTGTCTAAAAATTGCATTTTACTAATGAAACAAAACTCATCCCCTAAACAGTCTAAGTGTAAAAGTTCAAACACAGACAGGTGTCGTCCGGGGCTGGCCTAAATTTGGAAACTGTTCATTATGTTGGTATTTAATTCTTTGTTTAGTATTCAGAAGCTCCATCTTTATTGTAGCCCAAATGACAACAGTTTTAATAAGCTAAGATGGATGTGGTAAATAATGGAAGGAAAAAAAACAGTATATCAGTTACAGATATCAGTTACAGCTGCTTCATGCCAGTGCATGCCAGGCGTCCACTTCACCTCACCTCAGTGTGCGATACACCAAAATGCTCAGTGCGTAATTTGTGATGAGGTTGGTTTACCAAGGAGGCACAAGTTTGATGAATCATATCAAATATATAAGTAAGTATAGTGATACTTATCCAAGTACTGCTAGGCTCTTTTGAGGGCAACCTTTTTTGTTGTGGTGAGTTCTGGCACTGTATGAGGAGGAGAACGTTTGTGGTTGCTCCCTGGCACAGGAGTCTGTAGTCACTGTGGCCGTAGACCCTGTAGGCTGTGTTCCACAGGGTGAAAGTGATCATGGGTTCGGCTGTCCCACTACCTTGCAGCCTGTGTCTTCTGAGCTCGTTCCGTGATCCAGGAGAACCGGCTGCGCCAGATGAGCGGGGAACCTGCCAAGCTGTTTCAAGGGTCGTCCTCTTCACGTTGAGACGAGCCTGCAGCTCCAGAAGCTACTCAATCTACTGCTCTATTCTCTGTATCTCTGATATGACTAAGCTCAACTCTGCCTGCATCAATAAAATGAAATTAACTTACTGAAACTAAAGCTAAAAACTTATGGTGACAAATAAAATGATAAATGATCATGAAAATAAGCAGTAGGTTTTCATGTCTGGTAGAAAGGAGGTTTTGATGACAGAAGCTGACCCTTTGAATGAGCTGCTGCTAAAGCTAACACTAGAACTAGTCAGAGCAACAGCAGATGCTGAGGAGGATTTATATATGAGGTCTTTCAACAAACTTTAATGAAACACTTCAAAGAATAGCATGTCTATGACTGCATTAATACTTGGCTTTACGCACAGTGTTTTAACCACAAATGTGAGCGTTGTACAGTCCTGTTTAATGTGACTGATCTATCAAGCTAAGTTAAGAACAGCTAACAGATCTAGCTAAGGTAAACATTCTTCTGTGATGTTATTTATTGTTAACAAATACAGATAGCAAATACAGTAACCCAGAAAAAAAATTAAGCTTACTTTAGAGCCAGCAGAAGTATACCTGTTCATTTTTACATGGTGTGGTTAGTGTGGTCTTCCACTTAGTTTTGTACAAAACTTTACAACTTCAGGAATGAAATAAAAACCGCACCGCCCTCCAGATGAGCAGGATAGCGTCATATGCTACTTAGCAACGCGTTTCCACCATTTCTTAGTCTAATAATTCTAATGATTTACTGCTACCGCCATTCTCACTGCAGGTTTGTGTTGAGAAGTTCTGTCAAAGTTTTTTTTTCACTTGGAGGAAAGAACATTTAGAGATGATTGTGTTTGGCTGAGAGACATGTCAATCAATGCTGCTGATCAAATTTCAGAGTTAGAGGTTTGTTGATTGCTGTTTTATACATTCTTAGTCATAAAACCAAATAAAAAAGGCAGTTGCAAGTTGATTTTAAAGGTGAGTCCCAGCTCTTCAATATGACAGTAAAACCAGTTAAGCATAGTCTGTGAGGAAAAAAAGGTTTATAGTTGATCTTGATCCTTGGCGGGTTTGTAAATGTTCTACTGAAAATGTGTTTCCCATGCTTAGTGAAGAGCACATCCCAAATGAAGCTCGTTCATTAGCTTGTTTTTAGCAAGTGGAAAAAAAATCCTGCATCTGGCTGTTTGTTGCAATATGTGGTACACTCACTGGTGCAATATTCCAGACCAAGCTCTTTGTCAGGGTTTGTGTTTTTCATAAAAAAGAATTAATTAAATGGCACATTGTATGAATAAGAATGCAGACCTAAGTGCTAGGAAGCAATCAGTGTCTGTGATGGAGCTGTGCCAGGTGCAAAAAAAAATATGAGCATTACTATAAATATGGCATGCAGACACTATTATTAAGGATAATTTGGTGAACAGTCAAATTTACAGTTTCCCTCCATACCGCAAATGTAGTCGATCAGCAAAGGCATGTTTAGTGTCTGAAGTCTAATTCCTTATTTTTACACTGGAGCTAAGAGGCTAATGTAGCTAGCAGGCAGTATTGAGCTCCCAGGGCCTTCTATGCCCAGCAAAGACATGTCAGTTTAACCACTAATATAATCAGAAATAACAGTGTAATCATGCAATCATCAACCCAATTGTGTTTTGATTTCCAAAGGGTGGGACCAATTTTGTGAGAATTAAGTCACTTCTGGAAGTCCTAGATATGTCACTGAGAATAGGAGCGCTTGCCGAACCAGTGGGTTTCAGTCAGTTTTACAAATGAAAAACAGTGACGGCAGCTCTATGCCAGAGAAAAAAATCACTGTAAAACTGCTAAAATGATAATGCTGGTTACAAGCTTTAAATAATACATAGAATTCCTTTTACAAACTTAAAATGTCTGTGTTTAATCTATAATGGCAGAAAATGTTTCTCTCTCTCTCTCTCTCTCTCTCTCTCTCTCTCTCTCTCTCTCTCTCTCCCCACCATTTATGGCTTGAAATGAAGGCCTAGCTGCAAGATGCGAAAAGCAGGGGGCTCTGGGGGGGTTGGGACTTCCAAAATAACCTCTTGGACTCCCTGAATGTCTCAAAATCAATGAAAATGAACTTATGATGCTATGCTGTCAAATTAGGATAAAAACAGACGCTCAAATACAAATTCTGGGAAAGGTCTTTGTTGAGCTGCTTCATCCGCAAACGGCAAGCTTCTGTCTTTGGTACTCTTAACCAACTAGAGCTGCATCACAGGTCTGCCTCAGGGTGGACTGTGGCTGGTTGCTTCACCCAGTTGGTCCTTCACAGCCAAGCAACTGTAACTGAAAAACTTTACAATGTGCCATAGCATATTTGTAAATCTGAAAGCTTGCCCAGTTTCCCAAGAGACTGGTGGAAAGAGTGAACTGTTACTCATTTCTCAAACCAAAGACAAAAGAGGAGATATGTAAGATTAATGAATGTGAGAAGGAGTGCATTACCAAACTAGGAAAGAGCATTTCCAGAAGAAGAATTGTTGGACCAAACATTTTGATGCCATTAAAGCACCGCTATGGTGAATGGGTTAGCAGCCAGCCAACACTAGAGTAGCCAGCAAACATGGGACCCCAGAATACCAGGGGGTATTTTGCACACTGCCTAGCTCTAGTAGTCATTGTTTTCTACTGCTAACAGATAGACACCACTGGTTAGCATCAAGCTAAATGCATGCTTCAGGAGGTTTCCCTTGAAATGAAGTGTGTGTGTGTTTGTGTTGTGTGTGTCTGTGTAGGAGGTGGGATATTGTCAAGGAATGAGTCAGATCACTGCTCTCCTCCTGATTTATATGAATGAAGAGGACGCCTTCTGGGCACTGGTCAAACTACTGTCTGGACAGAAACATGCAATGCACGGTAAACACACACCGCTACACACGCAGTGGTTACTTTACTCTATGCTGCTGGAACTTTTTTTTGTTTTTTTTGTTTTTTTGGAAAAAGCAGCTGCTTTATATGTTAAAAGCATATAATTGAAACAATGTTTGAACTTCATTACTTTGCAAAGCTGTTGTATCAAATGCTTAGACTGGTGCTGCTGTCATGAATAACATCACATCTTTTGGCACATGGCTGCAACCAAATCACAGCTGTAGGATTTTTCACTTACATATGAAGTCCATATAAAATGGAATGCACTAAAAATGTGTGTGTGTGTGTGTGTGTGTGTGTGTGTGTGTGTGTTCAGGATTCTTTGTGCCGGGTTTTCCAAAGTTGATGCGCTTCCAGGAACACCATGATCGCATCCTGAAGAAGATGATGCCCAAACTTAAACAACATCTAGTAAGATACACATAATGTCATTGAAGTCCATCTGATGTTAAATGTAACCTTTATTATTAAAATGTAATTTGCAGTGTATAGAAGGCTATTACAAAGTTTATGAAGCACTTGCTCATATAAAAAGTTGTTTAGTAATATTGTAAGCTGCGCTGTTTGTGGCTAGCATTAGTGTAGATCCTTGAACTATATAAAAATGAATTATTCATCATCCGTCAGAACCTGAAAACAGGGCTATTTCTGAAGCCGCTGGTTATTTTATTTTACTGTTAACTGCCCACGAGGCAGTTTTTCAAGCCCAAACCCCGGAGGGCCGCTGCATTTTACTGTTTTGTTTTTAACAAAGACAGACTCTGTAGTGTGTAGTGAGATGGTAAAACCTCTCCTTGCTTTCAGAATATGGATTTTTCACTTCCTCAGTTTTCTGGCATGATCAGCATTCATATGAAGTTTCTGTTTGTGTTCATTTCAACACTTGTCCATGGGAAAATCAGAAATGATTTTCATTTATTATTTTCTTTTCTAGCCACCTCTATGATTTCCTCTCACAAGCAGAACAGATACCTGTATATATCTGAGAAACACTTTTCAGTTAAACAAGAGCAGATGAAATGTCAGTTAATACCAATTAAGGCCACTAAATGATTAATTACTAAGCAGATGAAAGGCCATATTAATTAGTAAATCAGAGATCAGCAGTTTCAGAGCACCTTAGTGCGTGTGTTTCGTGTGGGTGAGTTAAAGGGACTGAAAGAGTGAGCACTGTTGTCAGTGAGACAAACTCATTCATGTGTGTGTTTGTGCACTTATGGTTTTGTTTGAAAAACCTCTAACACATCTGATGCAGTTCATCATCAATATCATCAACCCCTTTACGAGTTTAGGAATATGCAATTCATAAGACTTTTTTGGACCTGGATTAGTTTTACCTGGGGAGGTTGTATAATTTGTGATTAAATCACAAGATCAGTTACTTTAGTTCGGTATGCAGCTGCACCGTGTGTAGTTTTTACAGTCTAAAAGTAATAATTGTGGACCGATTTTAATCTAATATAAATCTGCGGTAAATGTGGAGTTTTTACAGTTACACACATACTTCATTCTGACCCAGTCAACCAATCAAATCTCAACAAATTACATTCCAGACATGCTGTAGGAACACTAATCCAGCTCCATCAGTGCTGTGGAGTCCACAGTTCTGAGACAGACCACAAGTTGAAATGTGTTTTGAAATGTGTTTTCTTGCTGCCCTCTGCAGGACGGTCAGGAGGTTTTCACCAGCCTGTACACCATGAAGTGGTTCTTCCAGTGCTTTCTGGACCGTGTAAGAAACCCTGTTTACTTACACTTTTTCATTTGCACTTCTTCATTATTATTCTTTGTTTTTTAAACCCATTCGCAGATAATTTTGCAAATGATATTTTGTTAAAATTAGTGGGTGGATTTTCTAGCTAAGAGTAGCATATGTGTCATGGAAATGACCGTTTCACAAAAATTCAGATTTACACATTTTTCCTCCTTACTCATGTAGCCAGCCAGGACCTGTTCAGTATCTGAAGTTTGCTTCTTTCATGTAGCACTGGAGTTACAAGGCTAATGTAGCTAAAAAGTAATAGAAGTTTATACTCCAGCAATTAACATGGTGCTAACTGCATTCCTCAATCATCTCTCTCTGGGTGTGTGTGTGTGTGTGTGTGTGTGTGTGTGTGTGTGTGCGTGTGTGTGTGTGTGTGCGCGTGTGTGTGCGCGTGTGTGTGCGGCGTGTGTGTGTGGTGTGTGTGGGTGTGTGGGTGTGTGTGTGTTCTGTCTGGCAGACCCCGTTCACATTAACCCTGAGGATATGGGACATTTACATCCTGGAGGGAGAGAGAGTTCTGCCTGCCATGTCCTACACTATCCTCAAACTGCACAAAAGTAATGGCACCCTGTGTGATGCTATAAAAAAAAAATTGTAAAATTCACAGTAATGTGTATTCACTGTAAATATTTTTCTGCATTTTACTGTGTGTTCCATTTACAATAATTTACTGTAAAGAACAGTACTTTGCTGGCAGATCTGCTGCCAGTAAATTACTGTAAATTGCATTTGTCTGGTTACTGTAAACCAATGCACCGCTCTAAATGCTCAATCTTTTACAGTATGATCCTGTAAAATAGTGTACCAGTATTTTACTGTAAAATAAATATGATAAGTAAGATGTAATAAGATATTGTTGATGATTGACCACCAAATAAGAAATGCAAAGGCAATAGTTGTTGTGTTAGAAAACTGATCTAAAGAGGACTAATTTAACTGAACAGCTTGCTAAATAATATTAAACAAAAATATATAATACTTTATCGTTTCCCACAAGCATCTACAGCTGAATTCCAGAGCTCCTTTACTATAACAATGGAAGACACCTTGTTTTTTAATACGCAATGCTCGTCAATGTGACTTTGGAGCTCCATCATTTATTTGCGCCCGTGTGGCTATCTGAGGTTTCTCCTCAAATTTAAAGAAAAGTTTAAAACACATATTTGCATGTCCGTTGAAAAGAACATAATGAAAATATTATGTTAATTATTTTTAGATACTATCCAAAACCGATCATATTCAGTTTCATGCTTACATTTTTTCCATACGTGGAATCAAAGTATGTGCAGTACTGTGCAAAAGTCTTAAGCAGCCATAAAATGTTAAAAACTATTTTGGTAATTGTGTTTTTGCCAGTGCAACACTATGCATTGTTACATTCCACCAGCAGCACCTGATTTAATTTAGTGAAGGATTGATTAGATAAACTAGGTATTAGATGGTAACTGTAAATACTGGACTTTCTCAAGATGAGCTTTGGAAACGTTTAAGCTAAGACACACATCAAATCATGATGTATTGTTTATTTACTTGTATTTATTCTAATGTTAATTCTTGTTAATTCTTGCTACCTAGATAAATGGCTTCACATATCATTTTCTCAGAGGTGTAAGACTTTTGCACAGCACTGTATGTGTGAGAAAGAGAGAGAAATTATATTTTCACCTTCAAAAGACCCTGAGCTCGGACTGTATTAATCATAATGCTGTGTGTGTGTGTCCAGAAAGCCTGATGAAGCTGTCCATGGAGGATCTGGTGGAGTTCCTGCAGGTGACTCTTTCGAAGGATTTCTTTTTTGATGACGACTTTGTAATCGAGCAGCTCCAGAACAACATGGCTGAACTCAGACGCTCCAAACTAGAACTTCCTCCAGCAGGTAATGTACATGTATACAGTGCATATATGCACATTTATGTAACACACACACACACACACAAATTAACAGTAATACTTTATTTGAAGGTTGTCTACATAGGGACATTATAACAATGCATAAGCATTAAATATCTTATTTCAAAAGGAATATTTGAGTGTTTATATAAACAGCTTATATCAGTCTTAGTTATTTAATTATACTCCTGTAACTTATAGATTTAGTGATTATCACAGGACTACTTCTAACCTTAGTTGCTTTAAACAGTTAATCTATCAACAAACATTGTTTTTTTTATTATTAATGTATTAATTTGTTAATTTATCAGTCTTACCAAAGTTTCACTACAGTGACAGACATTTGTTCCATTAATAACACTGCTATGAAGCATCATTCCCATATAATTTAACTTACAAAGCATGTATCAGTTCTGTGTATTTCTACTTGTGTCCCATTTCTTGGGAATGATGCTTCGTAATGGGACTCAAGATGAAATAAGATGTTTTTATGAAATAAATGATATACATACAGGCCTTTATAAGTGTTGGACATTTGTTCAATTTATGACACTGGTATGAAGTGTTAATGAATCATTCCCTTGTAATTTAACTTGTAAGGCAGACGCCTAGTTAAGAACACCATGTATAATTTCTATGGAAAATATTGTTGTCCTCAAAATAATTTTCATATGTGTTTTACCTGTAAAATTGTATGTATCTCTTTAGTCTGAGGGCATGTTTCATAGAACCAGTACAGAATATGGTGTTATGGTGGAACCTGTGGTGTAAGTTCTTCATAACAGTCAATTGTGTCTGTCACTTGAGTCAGTACAGTGTCATTTACTTCACAGAACATATCATATCATTTAGCAAATATCGGCATGAGCTGTTCATGAAAATGCATGTATTGCTTATTAGATATGTTATTCAATGCTTATGCATGTGTCATGAAGACCCTGTTTTGGTAGTCTTCAAATAAAGTGTTATTTAACATTAAGGTCTCCTACCTTTTGGCAAATCTCAAGTTTCACTTTTATATGCAAAACGTAGTAAGACTCAATTTTAAGATTTAATTTAAGATTAAGATTTATGCACCGTAGTACCACCACAAGGTTAATTGTGGTCATTTCATTTGTTTCGAGATATAGAACCTGTCCCGAAAGCTGTGGGTCTTCCAAAATGGGCTACATCAGAATTGAGGGACTGTTGCATTTTCATTTTCACATGAAATGTGACTGAAACATCCCTGGCTCAATCATGCATCTAAACAGGCTAATGCTTGCATGGTTTGCATTGTTTGTATCTTGCAGTATCCTATTTGTGGCATACCGGTTATATTAAAACTCTCACTTGAAGAAGAATTTAAACCAGTATCCAGGATATGCCGCTATTCCGCCCACTACTAGATCAAAGTAGGCTTGCAGTTAGCTGGCTAAGCAAGAAATCCCACTTTGTGAGACAGACCCTTAGCCTAGTCAGGCAATGATGCGTGACTAAGTGAAACTTTCATTTGCCAAAATGTAGGTGCTTCACATTTCTGAAGCATCTCACACACTGCCACTCTCTACACTCAGTAGCATCAGTATTGGTCCTTGAGGGTTGGATTGGCGTGAGTTGAGCACAGTTTGGTGATTTCCCTGCTCAAACACAATGGATTCAACTTTGCAATTGCTTAACAGATTTAGTAGATGTGTTTGACCAGGGAAGTCACTAATTGAGCTGGGCTGCAGCACTAGAACTGGAATTGATGTCCCCTGCTGTACATACCTTTACTAATAGGAGTGGACAGACATACTTACATTCATTTCCGTAACTTGCTCTGGGCCAGATATACACACAGGTTCAGGCAAAATGTGCCATGATGCGCTTACAATGGGTCTGAAATTAACGATTCGATTTACTAAGGTTGCTGCTAATCACGCAGCCTGCACACCGATTACCTACTAACTGCACATTCATCAGAAGCAGGGTTTAAAAGGCACAGTGAAATAGTGGAAAAGTCAGCAAGTCTGGGACAAAAGAGAAAATTGAAAGTTCAGTGATGAAGTTTCCAACCGAAACAATCTACAGGGGTGGAATTCTTCTGAAGGAAATTATTTTTTTTTTTTCCCATACTTGAGAATCAATAACACAGGTTACAGTCAAGGCACATTTTTCACTGCGTCTTCTCAGACACATACATCTGATCCCGAGAGTTAAAATACTGTTATTATTTTCATAAATATTCATGTTCAAGGCTTGAACATCAGACTAGCAGCTTTAAAGGGGAGTTCCACCAATTTTCTCTATAATTAAATGGCTAAGATATAAATCATCAATGCAATTCAGAGTGGTTTGATGTGAAATACCGTTCTCCAGAAACTTACCAGTCAGAATTGTTCACAGTGGTGGTGATAGGAACCAGATATCTGAAGAAGTTAGTGCCTTTAAAAGCTCCCTCATGGAAAGTTATTATATGAAGTGGTTATGAATATATTTCCTGTTGCCTGAGACGTTGTTTTACAGTAGATTTGACAGAAAGTTTTGGCCTAAAACTCATAGTTCATAGTGGAGAGGTACATTCAAGGGTGTAAGGCAGTGCTGTCCCCATAGTTATAAATCTGAAAACCTATTTTTTTTCTGATTCATAACTACTTTAGCATGATCCATATTACATATAAAACTCAGAAGACACATCACTGGTGGTTTTGATTAGTAAATAAAGTGCCTGTATTTGCATTGTGGACATCAAGACCCTTTGTTCCTTTTAACACAACTGTAAAGAAATCCAAACTGGTAGGTTTCTCAATGAATGAATTATGCAGACATTTTGAAAAATAAGTCCCTCCCCATAAAAGAAACATGCTTTAGAGACAACGAGCTAATTTAAGTTTAGTTTTAAAAGAAAATCAATGCAAATATGCGTGAGACAGAAGCCCATTTCGTGTTTTTCCATGCACACGGCCCATAAACTGTACAGAACACGTCCGATTTGCACCTGAAACTGCTGCAAAAAGCTTAGTATATCAGGCCCAGTGTGCTCAGTTTTAATTGCACACTCAAAGCCTCTGACATTTTCACTTGCAGGTTCACACACACATACACGCACATATATACCACACACACACCTCACAGACTGCTGATGGCTGCTACTCTGCTTTGTTTGTGTGTAATCTTTTTTGCTGACTGTGCGTTCTCTCCCTTTCGGCTGATCTTGGCTCCAGCCTCCTCTAGTGGGGGAGTTAAAGGGGACAACCCCCCTTCCTTCAAACACAACCGGTGGGCAACGACAACTGGCTACCACATATCTATCTATCTGTCCATCATCTGTCCGTGTACCCCACACCCCACCTTGAAGAACATAAACACACAAGGGCTGCAACTAGCAGTTAGTTTTGAAATGAATTGATCAACTACAGGAATGCCAGTAATGGTTGTTTTTATAATCATTTCATCTTTCAGCCAACAGTTATTTCCACAATACATTAATCGATTTTAAGGATTCGTCTAACGACTGTTAATCTATTCCCAGCGGAATAATGACTACGTCTACAGTTTATTAATCCACCACCTGCATGCAAAGCAAGTAACAATTACTGTAGTATCATCAGCCATGCAAGTAATGATTATTTTATAATCGATTAATCTATGCATCAGAGAAATACTGTAAATGATTATCTCCACAATAGATTAGTCTTTCAGTTGTAGTTGTAATCAGTTAACCTTTCAACAATTGGAATGCAACTGTTATTTCTCTACACAATCTATCAAGTATTTGAGTGCAACTAACAATGATTTTTTTAATCAGGTATTAACTATAGGAATACAGCTAACATTGGGCCTCATTCACCAACTTTTTTTCTTAAAACCCACTTTACGCCGTTTTTAATGAAGATTCTGACATTTACCAGTGTTTTCTTACGTGGTATTTGTTCTTAGGTAAGAACAGAATCTACGCAACGTCAAGAGCGCTGAGATGTGAAGAGTTCTGCAATTTAAGAACACATCATGAATCTGACGTAGACTTTTTCTTATGACCTTTCTCAAGAACAAATTAAAAAAGAAAAAACAGGAAGATATTAGTGAATGAGGCCCAATGATTTTATAATGAATCTATAAGCTATAAGAATACGGCTAACAGTTATTTCTGTTAATAATTAATCTATCAAGCACAGGAAAGCAGCTAACAATTATTTCTCTCATCAGTTAACCTATTGACAATGGAAATGCATCTAGCAAATATTTCCACACTTTATTAATCTACCAACTATGGCAATGCAACTAATGATTTTTTTTTGATAAATCTGTATACTGTAGGAGTGCATCTAATTGTTGCACATTATTGATTAATCTCTCATCTTTAGAGCTGTGTCTTACAGTTGTCTATCATTTATTAATCTATCGCATTAACTTTGAAAAATGTTTTTACTTCCGTCATCATTTAATCTGTTATCTCTTATTCAATTTATCGAACCACAGTGTCTTGTGTCGTTGCCCCTTCCTTTTGACCCATCATAGTGCTACCATCGCCCAGTTCTGTCTGTATGACAAAACGTGATGCTACAAATCATCTAAACTGAACTATGTTGTCACTTAGACTTCCTGTAGCTCAGGGGTGTCCAGTCTTATCCGAGAGGGCTGGCGTGGCTGCAGGTTTTCACTCCAGCAAAGCAGGAGGTCACCTGATGAAATGTTTGAATCAGGTGTGCTTCAGCTTGTTTGGAGTTAAAACCTGCAGCCACACCAGCCCTTTGCAGATAAGATTGGACACCCCTGCTGTAGCGTATTACAATCTGTCAGAATGACCTCAAGGATCATATGAACATTAAGGAGGATTACAAAACACTTTTGTTTTTAAGCAAATGGTGACTTTTTTCATAAAACCAATGTAGTTGACGACTAAACTAATCGTTGCAGCCCTACACACACACACACACACACACACACACACACACGTCTTGCCTCTATCTTTTTTGTCTGCTGTCTTTCACAAGCCTGGCCTGTTGTGCGCAATATATCTTATTATTTTCCATGACATTTGTGTCCACCTTAACACCCTGGAAATGTTTCCTGAATGCTAGTGTTGGGAGAGTGTTTGTCTGCTAATTATGAAGCAGAAATTCTCACAGCAATTAGTATTCTATCAGTATAACAAGATGAGGACAGGAAATGAGTGTGTGTGTGTGTGTGTGTATGTGTGTGTATGTGTGTGTATGTGTGTGTATGTGTGTGTGTGTGTGTGTGTGTGTGTGCGCGCATGTATGCGTGTATGCACTATTTTAGTCTACATTTTGGGCTGATATAATGGTCTCTCTGCTGCTCTGTAGAGAGTTATTCAATCTTTAGTGTTATAAAAATTAAACTGTTTAAAGAATTGCTGTAACATGTATATATATAAGCATTTCTAATGTACTCTAATTTTTAAAGAGATATCTTTTTATTCTCTGAATGAAGAGTGTATGTAATGTACAGTACGGTGCAAAAGTCAGACACCACCTTTCCATTGTTCGATTTCCAGTCAAAATGGTTAATAAATACTAGTTATTCATTTTTCAGTGTGATGACAAAAAGCAGTAAATACAAATTGGAATTACACAGAAGCCTCAACAATTAAATATAATTCAAAATGTTTTAGTATTTATTGTGTCCATACTTTATCACAGCTTTCATCCTTTCCCAAAGACCCGCCCCCTCACCCTCATAGTGTTCAGTTGTCTTCTCACAGTGGAAGGATGGATAGAAATATCTGTGGATTTTTCAGATCTGAAGCTTAATTGGAGCTTGATGTTCTCCTCTCTCTCAAAGATGAAAGCTTTAAGTGCTGTTTATCTGATGGTGATGGTTTTGGTGGTCTACCATGTCTTACACAGTTGTTAGGAGTCCCATTTTCTCTATACCTTTCAGTCATTTTTATGGCCTCTGGTTCCTGTGGTTCTGGAAACTCCTGTTTCTCCGCTCATGTTTCTTTGACTTTCCACTAATCTCCTCAGAAATATCTCCTCAAAAATAAATAATGTGTACTTAATGTCTGTTGATATGAAAGAAGGGTGGTCTCTGACTTTTTCACAGCACTATTATATTATATACAGTATATAGCTTAGATATAGTGTAGCATAAATGAGAATGTATGTATCTTTGAAAAAAGTCCTGATCATGTACTATGATTTGTATGAGGTTTCTTTTAACATGACCATCTGTGAACGTGTGTGTTTGTAAGTGAGTGTATGCCGTATTACCAATCTCCTTTCATTGTTCTGTTCACTTTCCTCCACCGTGCACACACTGTAAAACCCCCCCTATCTGTTCTGCGTCACATCTGTGCTCACAAGAAGCACTTTCTTAACACGATGTTTTGTGTTTTAAGTGGACGTGAACTGCAAGTGCTGTGTGTAATGATTTTTTGACCATATTTTAAAATTATTTGCGTGTTCACCGTATCTAGTCACGTGTTTTATTTGGCACCAACCGTATTTTCACACGTTGAATATGGACAGCAGCTGTTTGTATTTCTTCCCACTGAAGGATATCCAGCCGCATGATTGCTTACACTTTATTTGTTCTCTCGCAGTGGTACAGTTTTAGTGTTTCTTTTTTAATGTATCAGTGCCTGATTGACATATCCATGCTCAACCCAGTGCCTTCTTTCATAGCTAATGTTGACAGGTTGGATAAATGGTAACTTGAACCCTGCAGCATAACACTGATATAACCATGCAGTAAACATGTCATGGGGGATGTCATATGCTCTCATGAGTTTTATGACAGATTTTGTTCAGTAATTTTATCAGTCTCTTGTTACCATTACCGGTAATTGTCATGACAGATAATGTTTGAAGTTATTACAGCCTATGTCACATGCTAATTTTTGGTAAGTGTGCTCTTATTAGCTGTCATGACATCAAACGTTGTGGGATATGTGTATGGTGTATGGTATAAGACATCTTCCATGACATGTTTATGGCATGGTTATGTCAGTGTTATGTAGCAGGTCCAAAGTAAAGTATTCTGAATTAATTTTACAGAACATTGACTAAGCTATATCAGTAATGTCCAGATACTCCATGAGTGAGAAAAAATGTTTAACCTGCAGAATTTATCCCTAAGATTTCTCAAAAAAACACACTTGGTCACATTTAAAATAAACAATAACGGTCTGTAAAATATATATTTTAATAAAAACTTGCACGCTGCAATTTCTCATTATGTAAGCTTGTCCAGTCTTGCACCAAAAGCTACAAAAGAACTCATTTATGTACAGAGCACGAATAAGTCAATCAACCTATGTGTGATATCCGCTAATGTTTTGCACTCTGATGAACTGTACTGCTCTTACCTGTGCAGGTAAAGACGAGGAGTTTCCCAGTAAGCCATTGGGTCAGTTACCGCCGGATCCGGCCGAAGCAGCCAATCATGTTGCTAATGGGCAGATGCTAGCCGGGCAGATGATGGACGGTCCTCCTGGTTTGAACGTCACCACAGAAACAGATGACACTGCAAATGGCTCACCGGATCAGCACAGACAGAGTCGACCAGCGAGCCGTGCTGGGAAAGAGAAAGACACGGTGGACAAAATAAACCGCCAAGGAAAGGGGGACAGACGAGATGGGCGGAAAGCAACTTTGGTTACCCCGGGAACCCCGGGAACGGCCCGAACTCCTGAGAAGCATGGGCCGAACCATGCCGGAGCCAATCAAAACTCAAACGCAGGCTCAAGCGGGCGTAAAGACATCACACCTCGTTGGGTCAAACCTTCTGAGAGCAAGTTAGAGGAGGCCAAAGCTGCAGCCTTGAGGGAAAGCCAGCAGAATCTGAGTGTTGGAGTCCCTCCATCACCCAGCATTCAAATATCTGAAGAACAACAACAGCAGCAGCAACAACAACAGCGCCGTCCCAGGTCCAGGGGCTTCGTCCCAGGCTCCAACCGAGCCTCCAATGCATCACAATACGACAATGTCCCTGGACCTGATGGAGATTTCACAGAAATTCCGGAGGTGGAGCTTGAACGTCCACCTTCTCGCCCATACGGGGCAAGACAGGGAAGTCCCACCAGGCCCCCCAGTGGTGGGATGGGAATTTCTGCCCCACCTTTCAGAGTCCCTAAACACACCCCGATCCCATCTAGCTCTGAAATCCGCCCACCAGTATACACACCCAGCTTGACACCAGTCTACACCCCATATACGTCCAAAATTCGGCCACAGGAGGACAGAGGTTATGGAATATGGAATGACGGGAGGGCGTATGGTCCAAATTTGCGCATTTCACCTGAGTTTATGAACCGCTCACCCGAAAAAGTGCCCATGAACAACAGCTACACTACCTACAGACGCACCCCTCTCCAGGTGGCACCTGCTGATTTTAGAGCCCAGCTGGAAAATAGTGGGGCCAGAATGGACAATTTCGGAGGCCGTATGGACAGTGTTGGACCCCGGGTGGACAACTTTGAACCCCGAATGGACAATATTGGAGCCAGAATGGACAGTACCAGCGATATCGGACACTACCCAAGACAGCCAACGCGCCTTTTAGGGTCGCCCGCTTTTACGCCAACAGAACAGCGCTACGAAAGGCAGCGGCGAGGTGAAGGGTGGTATGGAGAAAAGATGGAGGGAGTGATGGTGCCGCCCCTGCGCACTTCAGGTGGGTTACCTCGTTCACCCAGTTTCCAGAAAGCCCAGCTGTCACCCGTCCACCCAGTCCAGGAGTTCGCCTTCCCGCCTGCGGCCGTCCCGCGGCCCACGCTGTTTGGAGGATCTCACTACAGACACGCGCAAGAAGCCTTTGCCATGCAGGAGTCCATGCTGCTCTGAGAGAAAGTGAGACAGATGCTGTGTCCCAATTGTATTCTAAGCATTAATACTGTAAGATATATATTGTGTTCTAAGACTAGGGTTAGTACACAGGACCTAAACATACTGTACTGTTTTGTATTAATGGAGATGACTTGATGTGGCTGTGCAAACGGAAAGTGATGGAGTGATGTCGCTATACAAACATATATTATATCAAGCTACAACCTTGTCACCAAATTCGTCGACAGTTATGCTCTTTTTTTGTACTTTTCTGAGAAGCCAGAGGAAAAAAAGTGCAGCTTTATTTACTGACCTCTTTTATCTCAAGTTTCAGCCTGAGCCTATTAGCTAGATAGCTTTCATAAAGGTTTTCAAATTTTTAAACCACAGTACTCAGAACTTGACATACTCTGATGTTGCACTTACGTTTGGCATTGAAAAAAACTTTGTTCAGTTCCTTAGAACAGAATTGGTGTAATCAGCAACAGTATGTGGCCAGTAGCATCATGCAGCCATGCAAACATTGTCATGGTGATAGCATTACTGGAATAACAGTGGCATTCCTGCTCATGTATGGGGTAATGGTGTTAGCCACTATTTTATCCAAAAAAGTGTTTTGTTTCTACTGGTGTGCTTTCATTGACGTTTGAGTTTGTTGTACATAAATGATATCAGGTGAGGCCGTATTACAGAAACATCCTACCTCTGAAATCGACTTCAGTCATCATGACAACTTCAGTTAGGACTGAATCTAAGACAGTAGCTTTTACAGATTAATGGTTCCTAAATTCATAATCTTATCCTAACTTTAGATAAGTAAACAGTATAACAGAAGCATCCTTACTAGATAATATTTTCAAAACACAGTGTACAGTGTCTTTTGTTTGTTTGTTTGTTTGTTTCTTTCAAAAATAGCAGAGCGCGCAGGGTGATGAAAGCCTTATATAGAAACTGAAACTGAAACATTGCCATTGTTGAACAGCAGGGGGTGCAATCACAATATTCTTTTCTTTTAACTTTTTCGATCAAGACTACTAAAACATCCAGTTCAGTGCACTTTAGTTTTGTTTTCCCATTGATTAGACACAGTAGTAGCTGTCTATACTAAACATTCATTTTTGTTTATGTTAGTTTAATGATTTTTGTTTATATTATGGGTTGCTTGGTAACAGACATAACAATCGATTATCGACCTTTGTTGAGTGGATTAGCTTGCTTAGCTTGAGATAAGATAATTGGAGGTAAGATATTACTCCTAAATTAAGGATTTCCTTCTGTAATATGAATTTGCAAAAAAAATCTTATCTTGATCTTGTTAGATCTTAGCTTAAGACTAAGATAGGAAGTTTCTGTAATACGGCTCCAGGACTTCAACTATGAGCATCTGTGTTTCCCAAAATTTCAACATTCCATGTATTTCACTGCTGCAGCTGATGGAAGAAGTCGGGAATATTGATCTTGACAGAACGTTCTGCTGACCACTGCGGTGCGCTGCCGTCTCAGCTCAGTTGAAACAGTTGTGTCCAGTTTGCTGTCGTTTGTTTACTGCCAGAATGTGGTAGTAGCCTGATTGTTGAATTTTTGTCACTTGTGAATATACTGCATAATATACAGCCATGTGCAAAAGTTTGGGCACCCCTTGTTGAATTACTTTTTGTTGATTTTCTAAGTGAACTAAATACACATCTTTATAATGTACAATTACTGTTTACTTCCTGAATTTAACATATTGGGGAAAAAAATAAAACAAGTTATGACACATTTTCTATTTTAATTTTTTTCCAAATATGTTCAACTCAGCAAAAAAATAGAAAATGTGCACAAAAACTTTGCAGAAAATTTTCATATATAAGCTTGTTTGCTTATAGAGGATATGTTAACTTCCACTTAGCAAAAGAACTAAACGTAATATGGGGGTGTTGAAACTTTTGCTTACAAGTGCATACTCAAAAAAATAGTTTTAGTGTTAAGTGAATTAGAGTTTATCATACAATTGGGACACAGCAAGAGAGTGAGGCAGACAGAAAGGTAGAAGAAGTGAAAAAGAAAGAGAGAGAGGAGAGAAGATGAGGTGTGTAATGTACATCTGAAGGTTATCTAGAAGAGTTACCATGTTTAGAAGAGTGTGTGTTGGGTGTTACTTCACAAAACAGAATTTCTCAGTTAGTTGCATCATTTCGTCCAACAGAAATGTCCATTAGCTCTAGACTTTTGGCTTAAGTTATCTGACTGACTGAGAAATCCGTCTTTTGTGAAATAAACACGATTGTTTGCTTGTTTACTTTGTTTTGTTTGTATTTGTTTGTTGTGTTTTTGGCAGACTTCCTGCCCCCGAATTCTTACTAAACCAATGCGGCGGGACCCACCAACTTGAGACATTTGTACTGATCAACCTTCAAGGACTTACTAAAGATTTTTATTTTTTATTTGTTTGGATGGTGGAATAGCCTAATCCTTAACAGCAAGTCTTAACAACAGACCCTTTTAGAGTTTAGACATGTACAGAGAGATTGTTGTTTTCCACTTATTTAAGTGACTTTAAATGTCCTTATCGATAGCATGAACTGGGGGGGGGAGAGCGTCCAATTAATTTTTTTTCATCTTTTTTTTTTGTTTTTTTTTTAAATGATTTAGTTTTCTATACACAAGATATACTATATGTGTATATACTGTATACATGCTTTAGATTACTTTAGATTTCAGGTTATTCGATATGCTTGTGAATATCATATTTTTCAATGAGAATTAATTAATGTATCTACAGTTAGGAACAAAAAATGGTAACAGTGGAAAATATCCCTGTTAAAAGCATTTTGTTAATAATGCGTCACCAAAATTAAGTTTAGCCCCCCCCTACACCCAATAGGGGATTTTTTTTCTCTCCAGGGCATATGCAGTTAAAGAGATAAATGTGATCAGAAGGTGCATTTGTACTCAAAGCTTGATCTCTGTTCTGGTAGCAGGTTTCCAACTTCATTCCTTATTTAAAGGGTAATTCACCCAATTTTACAAAAAGTTCTGCATAAATCAACTATTAAGATGTAAACTGTCATTCAGCGTGATTTGACATGCAATGTTTCATTGTACAGATTTGAATTTCTTTTCAAGTGGTGGTGATGGGAGCCAGCGGTTGCATTGTCTACAACACAAATACAGCTATTTTATTTACTATTCAATGACACTGGTGAACCATACGTTTCTTCTGAGGTTTTATATGTAATGTTAATGATGATAAAATAGTTCTAAATCTAAAACATTGTTTTCTTTGGATACTATTTTGCCTTACAACCTCCTGCATGTATATCTCCACCATGAATTACTACTAAAAACTATTGTAAAACAATGTCTCAGGCATCAAGCAGTGTGTTCATTTCATGCAATAACTTTCTTTGAGGGAGCTTTTAGAGGCATTAAAATCTTCAGCTGTCTGGTTCCTATCACCACCACTGTGAACAAGTCTGACTCGGCAAGTTTCTGTAAAACAGAGCAAGCCGCTCTGAATGACTTTGCTTACATCTTAACCCTGTAATTATGCATACATTTTGAAAAAACAGTAGAATTACCCTTTAATCTCACTGACGTTACAATCACACAGGCTCCAGCCCAAATTACACCCATTCCAGTCCCAAAACGCACTGATCCCAGTCTTCTGATTGGTTAATTGGCTCACGCGTGGACTGAGTTATGGTGTCCACGGTTGGTGAGCGCTGATACAATCACACAGCACACTCAGGTTAGAGCTTGTTTTTGTGATGAAAGCTGCTTACATAAAGAAGCCGTCTATAAGAACAGATTCATAGCACTATTACACTATTATTGCCTGCTCATAATGCAGTATTTGTGTATTTCATGTTTTTGCGATTGTCAAAGCATATTGTTCTGTTCTTTTCATACAAACACACTGTCCATCAAAAGTTTGGGAACATCTAGCCTTGCAGAATTGTACTACAAATGAGTTTTGTTGGTTTAAAATAACTTAGCATGCTGAATAGAGAGATTTGACCATTTTTCTTTGCAAAAACTGCAAAACTTTATAAACAGATGACAAAAGTCCCAGCTTGGGAATAAATAAATTATTTATTTAAATAAGAATAAATATATTGTATAATATTAATAATATTAATATTATATAATTATATAATATAATATTAAATATGAATAAATTAAATTCCCTTGTTGTGATGTCAGCACTCAAACCAAAAGAGTTTCAGTATGTGGTTTGGAAAAGAAAGCAGTCAGAAGAAACAGTCAAATCAGTATTTAAGCAAAACTGCTCTTCATATCGATGAACATGAAGCTGAGTGTTGAAGATAAATATGCACAAAGCCTTAGCACAGAACTGCTTTGCTCTCATTTAACTGAAAAGTAACTGGAAAATGTTTTGTTACAACATGCTTAAATATTGATTTCTGCATTTTTCTGAAAATTTGAATGCACAATTTCTATTTATTTGCTTAGCATATTGGGGAAAAAAATCAAACATACAGAATAAAATGTGTCCTAACTTTTGCACAGGCCACATTTAATATTTTTTCCCAAGATGTTAAAAGTAAATAAGCAAATAAACAGTAATTGTGCATCAAAATGTGCATAAGTGTTCACTTATTTTCAATTAGAAAACCAACACAACTCATAAGATGGCCAAACTTTTGCATACAACTAAATAAATTTTATATATATATATATATATATATATATATACACATATACACACACACACACTCTGTAAAGAAAGATTTTTTTTTCCCTTTACTATGGATGGTTGGAGCGGTAGGAAAATGTGTTAACGTTAAGAATTTGTTAATAGCTTATTGTGTTCATTGTGTGCCCTGTATGTATGTGTATATATGTATACATATTCATATACATATACATGCCCACATATACAGCTGTACCAGCCAACACTATTCAAATCAGTACTCAAGTACTCTAATCATTTAAGTACTAAAAAGTACTAGGGAATATATTCCTTCCATACGCGCTACAGCTCAACATTACAATTCCAGGTAGGAGTCTGCCTGGATGCTGCCCTATAGTCTGGAACTGCTGACAGGCTGCTGTTTGCTTGTAAAGCCTGTGTTATTGTTTTAATGCACTACATAAATGACTAAGAAAAAGTGTGAGATTGATTAGATCAAATAACAACATTCAGTTAGAAAGTGGACCTTTTTGAAACGTGGATTCACTAAGCTGAAGTATGAAAGGCTGTACTTTGCTTTGGATTGGGACAGAGCCCATGCTGGTGCTGTATTGCCTATCCATCATTCCTCAGTATCTTTGCTCTGTGTGTATGGCTCGGTTATGTAATCTTAATTTATCATATCCGCTGTGCACTCCCAGTATTTCAGGACTGTCATTCATAAAAAAGACTACTATAACGTTTTCTTTTTGCATTTTGTATAATATATATCACTTTTCCATTGCATATGACATTTTTGAGTTCCACACAAACGTAAACACATGAAAATACATAATATTCCTCATTTCTTATGCACTCTTCATGTGCATTCTCCTAAGCACACGCACAACTCTCAGGCTGAGTTATTATATCCCCACCCTCTGCGTATTTATAATCACAATGATCATGAGTTGAAGAGAGCTACTACAGGCCTGTATCTGTATATATTGTTAAAGAATAGTGCATTTTGATACAGAGTTTCAGTTGTGATTATTTTAACAGGAGGATTTTTTGTTTCTTTAATTTTAGTTAAACTACTAAATGCAAACTTGACGATCAAAAATGACTTTCTCTAATAAAATGAAACCCCCGGGTGGTGATGAATAAAAATGGTAATTTTTGTGTGTGTCGTGTTTGCGTTTGTGTCAGTTTTGTGTTCTTTTAATATAATAAACTAAAGGATGTGTGTAGTAGTGTGAAGCTGCTGCCAATGTCGTGTTTCAGCCACAAGATGGCAGCATAGAACACCTATTATGTACTGATATTAGTGACTGCTTCTGTTCCTTTCAGTTAAGTACAGCTTCCAGTCTTTTTGGGAGGATTTCAGCTTTCAAAGAAATCTGCAGGTATATTTTTCCACACCTCCAAAGTTCAGTCTTAGAAGTGGGTTGCGTTTTCTACTTCTCACAAGCCAAGTAGTCCTTGACACAGTGATGTTGAGATCTGGACTCTGGGCTGGTCAGTCCATTATTCTGATAATACCAGCAGCTTTTTGTTTAATTTGCAAAATTTCTTTTTTTCTGATCTTCTTTTTTTCATTTTCTCAGCTACACATCCTTTCAGACTCATTGCGTTGACTTGGATGGACAGAAACACCTGTGGATTCCATGTTAGTGTACCTTCAAAGGTATAACAATGGTTTTGAGGTCCAACTGTGTACCAGAAATAGGTTTTTCTTAGGAAAAAGGTATGTATGTGTACCTGTTCATTACCTCATAAACAGTAACAATAAAATAAAAATAATGGGGAGAAGACTTTTTGCATTTATGAGCTCCAGTTTTGGAGATTGCTGTTTTCACACTTATTTCCTCCTTCCTTATGTAGGTGGACAGTTTTATATCTAATCTCCTCAGAAATACCTTCTGATAAATAAATATCTTGTACTTAATGGCTCTTGTGACTGGAAATTAAAGGTGAAGGGTGGTCTCTGAGTTTACACATAACCTACCCCATCCACTGTGAAGATGTGGTGTGGTCCTAGTTTAGCATTTGAAAAATAAAGAACTGGATTGAGATGAAACAGGCCATTGTTTCATTCTCCTCTCTATTTCTGTTCGGAGTGGGCCGGCGCAGTGGAAAATAAGAGCCTGAGTTTGTACATTTCGTCATCCAGCTCATTTGCAATGAAAACATTGGCCAGACACCGACCTGGGAGCAGAAGCGGACTTTATAATAATGTACATACACTGCCATTCAAGTCTGGATTACCTTAATAATGATACACCAAAACATATGAACAGTGATAAACAGAGCTGTAGATGTTTCTAAAATAATTGAGAAATTCCGAAATGAGAAGTCTTTAAAAGTCTTCAAATCCGGACCTAAAGTCCAGTTTCTAGTGCAGGTTTTTATAAGCCCTATCAGTTATGATTGAATGCAAATGTTTGGGCACCCCTGGCCAAATTACATATAGCGAACACGACCTTTGCAACAAACTATTTTAAAAAATAATGTCTGAAAATGTAAACACAAATTGCTTTGTATGATGTTGCTTGCACAATCGTGATCTGCATGTAAGAGTCATCAGAAGGAAACTACCTGTGAGCTCATCACAAAGGTCAACACCTGAAATATGCAAAACCAGATAAGAGCTTTTTTGGAAGCAAGTGCTGTGGAGTTATGTAAAACAGAACTCTTTGGCCACAATCACTAAAGGTATGTTTGGAGAAAAAAAATAGTAGCAGCTTTTAATGAAAAGAGCACCTTGCTAACTGTTAAGTATGGAGTTGGATTTGTTTTGCTTTGGGGTTGTGTGTGCTGCAGCCAGTGGCATAGGAAACATATTCCACTGAAAGATAAAAGAATAGATTTCAGCAAATGTTGTAAATGAATGTAACACAGTCTAGAAGCAGAAGCTGAAAGGAGGCTGGCTTATACAAAAGGACAATAATCCAAAACATACCTTAAAATCCACCATGAACCACTTCAGGAAAAACAAACTGAACTTTTTGGGATGGCCCTCACAATCCCTTAACCTCTGTGGGTGGATCTTAAACATGCAGTGCATGCAAGCTGGCCCTACCAACTACCACACTAGCTAGGTAGTATGGAAGTAGGATAGAAATTAAGCAAACACTTCAATTTCATCCTATCGCAAGATCATACGTGACTCAGATCTGGAATTATGAGGCTGTGAAGAGGGGTTGAGAAACACATCATCTGCCTCTCACAGTGTGTAATTGGTGGATTCATGTGCCCACCTACATTTTGTGAGAAACTGACCAATGGACACTCGGGAAATCACTAAGGATTTACCCATTACGTTGAAAATCCTTCATTCTTCATTCAGTTGACATCGGAGACGTGAAACGGCGTGAAAAAGAGTTTACTGATGTCGAAGTTGCTGCAGCAGTTTTGGAAAGTAGCGACAAAGATAATGGAGCATTTTGATATGGAACATTTGGGTTTTATCTTAAATGCAAGTGTCTTTAAAGGTGAATTTAAGAAGATGTGCAAAAATCTAGAAAATGCCTTTAGACCACAGAGGGTTAAGTTGAAATATTTATTGATATATTCACTGTAAAGTAGCAACATACAAAGTAAAAATGTTACCTGAATGTTTGTAACAAGCTTTCTTTGTCAAATGTCCACATGTAGGCTTGAGCCATAAAGTATTGATGACTACGTGGACAAAAACTCACCACTGTTAGTTTGACACATGATGCTCTCACTGACTGTGAAGCCAGCACCCCTGGTCGAATTACATGTTTGTTGATTTTCTAAGTGAAAATAGGTTAACATCCTCTACGGAGAACAAAGCTTTGGCACACCTTAATGCACAATTACTGTTTATTTGCTGATTTTAACACATTGAAATAAATAATAAACAATAAAATGTGGCCCTGTGCAAAAGTCATATTTTATATTTTATGTTGTTTCCGTTGTGTTAAACTCAGCAAATAAATAGAAATGATGCACTAACATTTACAGAAAATTGCCATATTTATGTTTGTTCGCTGCAGAGAATGTGTAACAAAATGAAATTTGACTGGGGTGTTTAAACATTTGCACATAACTGTAGATGTGACATGATTACATGATAAAGCTCAGGATGTGTTGTTATTTATGGCTGTACATTGCAGGTATCAGTAGTATGTTTCATGTTCCAATTTGTAGTTTGTTTGGGTTTTTTTTTTAAATAAATAAATATTGTGAAAATGTTGGAAACCTTTATAAAAGATTAGGCAATTATCATGACAAAAAGTTTTATATTAGCACATGAACAATCCACACACCGCTACACTGCAAGTGTGCTAATTGGGACAGAGTCTCTGATCAGAGTCCATGAGTGCCGTGTCTCAGTGTAGTCTACAGTTTAGCTTCTATCACCATGTGTTCGGTGTTTTTGCTGCTGTACCAAAACAGACGTGGCTCAAGAAAGGATTGCTAATGACCTGTTGAGTTGAATGAAGTGTGTTTAGCAGCAGTCAGTTGAGATTTATGCAGTTCTGTCACATAGTGAAATGGGCTTTATGCTCATGATGGTTCAGTTAGCAACCTTGCTAACTTGCTAACTATAAACAGTAACAACATAAAAATGAACATAATTACAATGGGAGTATTATGTTGAACATTGATCTGTAGAAAAAAGATAACTGCTGTGGTTGGCAACAGTGAGGTGTCTTGTGTGCAGCTGCTGTTAGCCAACAAGCTAACAAGCTTAGCAAGCTAAGTCACCTACCATAAACAGTAAAACCACCAAGATTTGACAGAATGCTTTGGAAAAGTAGTGAGGGCTGAATACTGAGTACACTTTCCTACATGTATTCAGTAACATACTCTGTTACATAAAAATTACATATTCAGAATACATGCAGAATACATTTTTAATTTATTTTGGGAAGACATATTGGAAAACCTTTTTTTTCTTTATACTGTTCCTCACTGTTACTGATTGGCAGTTTGGCAGTCCAGTAGCACACCGATGCTAAGCGTATCGCTTGCAAACATATCCACTACTGAGGAGATTATTAGTTTGATCATCCCTCAAAAGAGCTCAGTGATTTATCAGTCTACTCAGGCTTTAGCAGAGCTCAGTAACACTGAGATTAATAACTGATCATCACATTGATTTATCAGTCCACTCAGGCTTTAGCAGAGCTCAGTAACACTGAGATTAATAACTGATCAACACATTGATTTATCAGTCTACTCAGGCTTTAGCAGAGCTCAGTAACACTGAGATTAATAACTGATCATCACATTGATTTATCAGTCTACTCAGGCTTTAGCAGAGCTCAGTAACACTGAGATTAATAACTGATCAACACATTGATTTATCAGTCTACTCAGGCTTTAGCAGAGCTCAGTAACACTGAGATTAATAACTGATCACATTGATTTATCAGTCTACTCAGGCTTTAGCAGAGCTCAGTAACACTGAGATTAATAACTGATCATCACATTGATTTATCAGTCTACTCAGGCTTTAGCAGAGCTCAGTAACACTGAGATTAATAACTGATCACATTGATTTATCAGTCTACTCAGGCTTTAGCAGAGCTCGGTAATGCTGAGATTAATAACTGATCATCACACTGATTTATCAGTCTACTTAGGCTTTAGCAGAGCTCAGTAACACTGAGATTAATAACTGATCATCACACTGATTTATCAGTCTACTCAGGCTTTAACAGAGCTCAGTAACACTGAGATTAATCAAGGTCCTCTTTAGAGTTCATCTAATGAGCATGTTTGAAACATGCCATGCACTGATTTTAAAATAGGTAATAAACAAGCATTGATGGTTTTTCTTTTGAAGATCGTAGTTTTTTTTTTTTTACTTACTCTGTAAGTATTCTAAAACTATTCTCTTAAAATATAAAAGGTAACTACTTTTTCAAAATGTAACTTGGACTAAATACAGATACTTCATGTCTGTATTCTGAATACATGTTCCCAATATTTGTATTTAGCTACATTCCAACCCTGAAAAACACAAAATGAAAAGTAATTAATCAGATACTTATACTTGTGGGAGTAAAGTGCTGCCCACTGATCTGTAGCAAAAAATAGATAACTGGCAGCAGTGGGGTGATTGTGCAGTTGTGGTTAACCAACGAGCTAACAATGCAGTCAGCAAGTGGGCTTAGTCACCTACCTTAAACAGGAAAAACACAAAGGTGAACATAATTATATCAGGTAATTGTACTCATGGAAGTATTGTGCCGCACATTGATCTGTATCAAAAAAGTAGAGATAACTGGCAGGGTTGGTGGTGGTAGCGTGACTTCTTTGCAGCTGTGGTTAGCCAATGAGCTAACATTGTAGTTAGCAAGCTGGCCAACTTGTTTACCACAAACAAATAAAACCACAAAAGTAAAAATAATAATGCAGTCTCCTGACTAACTGTGTACCCTGCAGTCTCCTTTTCATAGGTTTATTTATAGCCAGTGGAGAAGAAATGTTTAAAGGTTTGTGCTTAAGCACTTCTAAAACTAGCATTCATTGCATTTTGGAGGTTCAGTGCTGATATATGAAGGCCAACCACTCAAAGATCTACACAGCCAAAGAAGCAGCACTAATGGTTGAAGATTCACTCATCAAAGACATGTATTCGCCACAGAGGTTTGGGATGCAAAATCAATCAATGCAGCGAATTACAGTGAAATACTGCTAATGTGACTGGGCCTTAAAAGTAGAGAAAATGCAAACATGTGACGTAGGAATTTCTCAGCTGTTCTTTCTGAATAGTGGGAGGCTGGTGCCTTTTTTGGTGCATTTTTGCTGCAATTGCAACTGAATAAATTAATGAATGAATAAATAAAACAGTAATAAACCACTCGTTTACACACACACACACACACACACACACACAAACCTCTAAGCCATGCTAATGCACACAGTCGCATGCCAAACATCAAATTAATCTCACAAGCTTTCAAAACACACACGCATACCGTTGTATGCAAAGTGAAAATAAGTTAACACATCCTGTATAGAGAACAAACACACATTTTAACACACAGTTGCTGTTTACAGCCTGAATTTAACATACTGGGAAGAATAACAATGTGGCCTGTGCAAAAGTTGTGGCACATTTTATAGTTTACATTTTATTTGTTTCCCAATATGATTAAACTCAGTAAACAAACAGAAATAGAGTAAAATTTGGAGAAAAATACCATATTTAAGTTTGTTTCCTGTGAAGAACGTGTTTAATTATTTACATTTAGAACACCAACAAAACATGTAGTTCGACCAAGGGGGACTTAAACTTTAACATAATGACAGAAACATGGAGCAAAGGTCAAAGGTCAAGTGCTTAAAAGAATGAACAGAAGCCAAGAACTAGCATAATGCTAAGCTAAGAAATGCTATGATCACTCTGTAGAGTGTGTAAAGTAATGTGTCAGCACAAACACATCAGTCCTCATTCCTGTTCAAAGACTGGCTTACACACGAAAAAGCCCCTCCTGAATCAGTCTGTTTTTTTCAGTGTTTCTGTCGAGCCAGCTGCACAGCAAAACCACTTCAAGACCTACGTTACTCATTTAATGGTCTGAAGGTTAAACTTTCATTTTGGTGTACATTAACTGACTCAGACAGAACTTTACAAGCTAGAAAAGCAAATAAAACTATAGTGAGTAAAACCACAATTCAAGAAGCCTCTGCTGTGCTTACACTGCTGTAATTAGAGTTTCTGTCTGAAATTGCAGGCGGTGTAAGGTTAGGGCTCTGAAGTCCACATACATGAGTACAGACTCATTCATCTCTGTGATTTCTTCAGTAAGACAAAAAAAGAAAGGACTCCTGAAGGAGAGGAGAGTGAGTGAGCAAATAAATAAATAACACTGTAATTTTTGTTTCTACTCTACTGCAGGGGTGGAAATGGTACAGAGAAATGGAACTTAAATGAAAAGTTGTGTCAAAATCTCAATTAAAAGTGGAAGTGGAGCCAAAGATAAACTTGAGAGAAAGTAAAAACTCTACATTTAAATATACTCAAGTATGTAAAAGTAAAAAAGTAAATATTTGAACAGATAAAATAAAGATGCTTTTTTAAAATTACAGCAACTTGGCTGGGCACAGGCTGGTCATTCACCCTTGTCTTAACCTTTTCAACAAAGTCATAAAATTGACATAAAAAATTCAAACTTAGCATGCATACATGGTATCAACAAGTGTCATGTGGAAACTAATGGGTGGTCCCAGTCCTCACACATAGATGAATTAGCAGAATGGTGGGCAGTTGGTTGGATGATTTATTAAAAACAATGAATTCAAATTTAAAGGAAGTTGACTGATCGGTGAGAGAAACAGAGAAAAATCTCCCAGTCTTTGAGATTTGTAACGAGAGTTTTGGAGGTCTGAATGAAAATGTAAGGAATAAAAAACTGTTCTCTTGGAAATGTAACTGAGTAAAAGTACAAGTATTCAATTTCAATAACACTCTTACACCACAGCATCCTTAAATCACTCCTTTATGCTTTTGACTGAGCGTGCATAAATTCTGTCCTTGAAACAAATCCCAAATAAGAAAACATTGATGAATATCAGAATCTTCATGAAATGGGTTTTAGGAAGAAATTTCAGTTGGTGAACGAGGCCCATTAATATTAATATAAAGGAAAAACTTTCTTATATTTGAATCGAGGTTAATGGAATAATATTTTATATACAAGTTATTTTGAACCATTTCTATTAGTCATTTGTCAAAGAACGTTAACATGATGTAAAAGACTGGCATTTTCAAATTCTGTAAAGAAAAATCAAAAATGATAAAATTAGAGATGCAAGGCTCGTGTTCCAAAAGTGATGAAATGAAAGAGGAACAACAAAGTGAAATTGACTGTATTTTTTATTTTATTTCATTGTATATTTCTTGTGCCTGTTTTAAAAATACACATTCTCTATCATTGTGCAGTAGTTTACTCTCTCAGAGTCACGCTTTGAATGCACACTTGTGTAAACAACGTGAATTTCTGCATCTGCGAAGATTTATATCTCTGCTCACCGCTGATAGAAATCTCATGAGAATTTGTTCTTTCCTTCTTTCCTTCTTCTTTCACAAGCATCCATCACAAGTAGCTTAGCTAACAGGCTACTGCACGTAGGTACTTGAACATAAAGCAGTGTGGTAAAGACTCATAATGAAGACTTGAAGGACACACTGTGCACATGCATGAGCCTGCATGGACAGGCCTGTGTGCGTGTGTGTGTGTGTGTGTGTGTGTGTCTCCCTCAGGGTCTTGGAGGAGCCTTACACTCATATTTCAGCAACTACAACACCTCTGTTGTGCTTTGTCAGGAAAAAGAAGAAGGAAAAATAATGCAGATGGTACAGACAAGGACCAAGGAGGAAAGATTAAGAGGGATAATAATTTCAGGAAAGACAAGAGAGAATAGGTGGTGTAAATAATGGCATGGAAATATATAATGAACACACCGCTCAGTTTTCTAAATGTCTGCATAACTAAATGGTGAAGATATAAACAAAGTCATTCAGAGTGGTTTGGTGTGAAATGCTCTGTTCTAGAGAAACTTACCAAGTCATAATTGTTCACAGTGGTGGTGATAGGCACCAGATGTCTGAAGTTTAATTCCTCTAAAAGCTTTCTCACAGAAAGTTATTACATTAAATAGTTATGAAAACACTGCCTGATGCCTGAGACACTGTTTTACGATAGTTTCTATTTTTTATTCATTCATTGTAAGGCGCTGTAAGGCAAAATAGTCCCCCCAAAACTTTTTTTTAGATTTATCACTATTTTACCCTCATCAACATTAATTCCAAAAAGACACATGTAGGTTCACTGGTGGTTTTGGATACTATAGAAAATGGTATGTAAAATGGTTCTGCTTCTGTTGTACATGTCAAGACTCCTGGTTCCTATCACCACCACTGTAAAGAAATAGCCAGGGCTCACTAGCAGACCCAAAGTTTTATTACACATTTCTATAACCTATTAATAGCTCAGCCAGTTTGCATTGAAGTCCCTGTAGTTACTGAATAATACGCCTTAGTGTGTAACAAGCCTTGGATTTCTATTTTGCCACTTTCCTGGTTTCAGACTGTTTTGACTCTTGCCTTGAAATTTAATATCTTCATAATGATATTACACAGTAGATAATTTCTTCTGTGGTCAGAAACTTATCAATGATAAATGGGGTAGAGAGGCTGATTAATTGTGTCGCAACAGATGGGCAACTCTCTGTACTTGTACACCTACATAATGGACCTATAAGGTAGATGTTTCTAATAAAGTGGCCAGTCAGTGGAAGTATAAGGCAGGTGTTTTCAGTAAAGTGACCAGTGAGTGGAAATAGTAGATACATGTTTCCAATAAAGTGGCCAGTGAGTGGAACTACGAGGTAGGTGTTTCTAACGAAGTGGCCAGTGGATGGATGTAGAAAGTTGGTGTTTCCACTAAAGTGGCCAGTTAGTGGATGTAGAAGATAGGTGTTTCTAATAAAGTGGCCAGTGAGTGTATGTACAAGGTAGGAATTTCTAATAAAATGGCCAGTGAGTGGATGTAGAAGGTAGGTGTTTCTAATAAAGCGGCCAGTGTCTGTTTATATACACACAGCAGGCTTTTTCCGCTGGCTGTTTAAAGTGCATCTCTGTGCCTTTATATGAGTGCACTAGCTCTGAAGCTCCGCCTCAGCTGAGCAGGACGAGCTGCAAAGAGAGACTGGCAGAAACACACACAGACTCGCACTCAGTCACACACACGTGGAGCAGAGAGCAGCTCACACCGCAGGGAAACAGCACGTCCACAGACTTCTACAGAACCAGAGACAAGACAAGAGAGAGGAAAGATAACACAGGAGACAGCTGGAGTTTAGCTGGGAAAAGAAAGTGAGTAGCAATAGCTGGAGTAGCACTGATAACACTAGTTGCACTAGGAGCGTTAGTAATAGTATCAGCTGTAAAGGTGGGAGTAATAGCAGTAGTGATATTAGACACTGTACTAGTATTCCTAGTATTTATATATCAATATCACCTCAAATAGAGTTAGTAGAAGTAGTAATAGTAAGAGTAGAGCATTAGTACACTGTAAAAAATGATTCAGTGTTTCAACTTAGTAAATAGTACACAAACTGGCTGAATTAAAATTTGTTTTGAACTTTAAATGATTTATTACAGATCATTGTTTTGTTACTATAAGATGTTCAATGAACTTAAAGACTTAAGACAACCAGTTTACTAACTTTTTAAAAGTTAAAGCATTGAACCATTTTTACCATGTAATATTATTAGTATTTTTAACTGTGTATTTTGTAGTAGTAATAGTTTTAGTAGTGTTAGTTATGGTAGTATTATTCAAATAGTATCAGTTTCATCAATATCAATTGTAATGCTTGTGGTATTATTAGTAACAGTAGTAATAACATTGATAGTAATAGTAAAAACGGTAGTAGCAATAGTACTAACAGTATTACTTGTAGTAGTGCTAGTAAATAGGAGAATAAATTGTAAGCGTAGTAGTATAAGAGAGATTAAGTGACAGTTGTAGTAGTCATAGTCTTCATATCAACAGATATAAGTGACTTTAAAAATGCTAATCAGTTTAACTTACAAATGTAATTAAACTGGCTGTTGTAACATTTCAAGCTAATTGAATACCAAAAAGTATCTAAACAGAACAATAATTGTGTATATTTTATTCTGTTCATTCATTATTTGAAGTTAACACTCCAAATCAGTTTTACAGTGTAGTAATAAGTGATCACATATTAGTATATAGTATTACTAGCAGAAGTAACAACTGATGTAGCAATAACAGAAGTAGCAACAGCATTAGTATTAGTAGTAATAATAGTTGTATTAACATTATTAGTAGTAACAATAATAGTAATAGCAGTATTAGTAGTATTTAAAGCAGTGTCTGTGATAGTAGCAGTAATATTACTAGCATGGATAGGATTAAAAGTCTTAATAACATTGTTTGTTGCTTTAGCAGTAGTCCTGGTTATAAGAGCAGTAACATTTTATTTGCCATGAAACAAGTTGGGCAGGTAGACAGGTGGTCAACATGTTAAATGTGTTATGCAACATTTTATCTTAGATGTTTTAGATAGCTATAGCTCAGCATTGTGGATGATCAGATGACTTTATGACACACTGTTGTCAGAGGAGCTTAACCTAGTAATTTTCCCAGAGCTGTGGTCTGGGCAGTTGTAATTTATTCATGGTTTACGCCATTGGCCTGCATGTTTGGGCTTGACTCCAGTGACATCATCATGACTATCTACATTTACCCTGTAAACAATTGATTTAGCTGTTCTACCTAGAAGCTTGAAATGTTGCCTTAAGATATGTTCAGTGGTTTCACTGAAACTTCAATAGGAAGTGAGCAGCAACATCTTCCCAGTTTGCCACAGTACATGAAGAACACTGGCAAATCTAAGTGGAGCAAAGTGATGATAACAGAAAATGTAAATAAACTGCTACAGTGAAGGTCACAACTGTGAAATACTGACTGTGCAAAAGTCTTAGGCACCTAAGCACATTGATCAGGGCAATAAGAGTGGTTTTGCATGTAAAACCACCATATATCTGAATTGATACAATGAACATAAATATAGTGAAAAGTAAAAAGAATTGCTCGCTTTGAAAAAAGTAGTTGATATCTTGTTGAGATTTCTCCCCCAGGAATGACATGGGTTTGTTAAATTCTTAAGTTATTAGCACACTTAATTTAACTGAAAGAAGTATGGATTAGCCAAACCAAGTATGTTACTATAAAAAATACTGCTGCCTCGAGGAGACATCTGGAAATGGTTAAACACACTGACATATCTAAAATCATTACTTAATTTATTAAAGTTATTTATATTTGTTCTATTATTAGTGTTTTTCTAAGCAAGTAAGCAGTTAAATAAAGTTTTTTTAATCTAATTTTCACATGTGCCAAAACTTTTGCACGATACATATCAGAAGACAAACAACTTGTTTTTCCAATACAAAGTTCAGCTTCACTGCACCATATTAAAACCTTGATTTCTTTCCAGTTTCTCAGTTATATCAAAACACAAGTCTTAAATTATCCACTTAGGGCTTATATTGCACTGTATTAAACTGATATAACTGAAGTTGTACAGGAACTATGTAACTTGTCACTATGTAAATAAGAACGTGTTGTCTGTCAAAAGTTTACATGATAAGATATGCAAATTTTTCCCTCGTGCTAAGCTTTTCAGACATTTTGTAAGTTGCCTCCATTATAGAACCCAAATTGCATCACTATGATTGATCTTAAGGGGCTAAAAATTGTTATACCTATTAAAGCCCTAAAGGGTAAAATGTGAAAAAAAATTTGAAGTGTGTTCCTGAGTATGTTCCATTTTATTTATTTTTTCTGCCTGTATAACACACCAAAAACTGCCAAAAACTATTTCTGCAATTTCTGCCATCAAAAACGTAAAAAAAAATCTCACTATTTTTTTTCAACCACTGATTTGTGCCAGACAGATATCATGCCAGCTGTGACCACAAGGGGGGTGGCTAATTTTTTTTCCTCTTACCCTCTGTGAACTAGGTGAACTCTGGGAGCTCTGGAAGAAAATGTTAGCTTATTGAGATTGACAGTTGAAGATTATGTATGAAAGTTACATGCTAGAGTTTGGTTTCAGTTTAGATAGATAGATAGATAGATAGATAGATAGATAGATAGATCCTGAAGTTATGAAGGTTTTTTGTCCACAGTTAGGCTTGTTTCTTTTAAGGTTCCTGTATGTCCATGTATGTTCTTCTACTCTGTTTCACAGAAAGAGACACAGGCCTTGAGCAAGTTCGTACCCCAGCAGACACCATGCTGTTTCTTGTGCTTTGCTGTTTCTGGCTCACACCGGCTGGCTTTGGTTTAGAGTTTCGTTATCACAACTCAGCTGAGGTGGAGCAGTACCTGAGAGAGGTCAGCAGGAACTACTCCAGCTTCACGCATCTGCACAGCATAGGCCGCTCTGTAGAAGGTAAGTGGATGAAGATATAGGCTTCATTTTCAGCAGCACCTGAATCAGTCTTGGATCTACTGCTGTAGCATTTACCCCATTAAACACTGGGCACATTATTCAGTTCAAAACTTCGCTATGTAAGTTTTTTTGGTAGAATTGAAAGAAGTAGTCAGAGTAAAAAAACAAACTAAAATATGGAATGTGAGTGCTGTTGCAGGTCACAATGTAAAGCCTGAAATAGTATTTTTGAAAGCCAGAGGTGTTGGATCAGATTCCGTGGGAGTTTATCATATCTCGTCATGCGCCTGTACGCATCCATTTACATCTCAAATGTAAAATCAACATTACACTGATGAAGATATAAAAGTAGTGCTTGCAATCGTCACATTCATTTGATCGGGGAAGGGGTCTGAAGCTCAAGTTTTGTTACAAAATGTGCTATTTCCACCAGAGTGGTCTCCAAATCCCCAAATTTTATATGGTGTAGCTTTAAGCTTAATAAATACTGTTCATATTTGAAGATACTATAAGCAACTAAATAACTGTAGTACTAGTTGTACTATAAACTATATACAATAGATATCTATGCCCCCCCCAACGTTCTTGTAGTTTAAAGGGTTAATTAATGTGTTTTTCATTGGATCACAATTTTCTGTGAGATTTTTTTGTTTTTAGCCTTAAAACCATCTTCCTACCCTTAGCTTTTGTGTGTCATATTTTAACTTCTTCAGTGTTGACTTCCAGCTGGGTTTAAATGATCACTGCAGGTGCTAATTTAACACTGTTGGTGTTAATGTAAAACTCTAGATGCTTTACTTTAACTGTAGATGTTCATACAACACTATGAGTGTTAATACTGTAGGTTTGAATGTGGCACTATGGCCGTTTGCTGTGTATCTGTGTCCATGCACAGATAGACCCAAGGGGGCTTTTCCCGTCAGACTGTAGAAGTGCTCTATTGGTCAGTGTGTATTTTATGTTGCCTCTGCTATTGTTCAAGATCCATTGCTGTGAGGCATAGTGAACTCAGCTTTGCCCTGGGACTAGAGCTAGTGGGTTTCATTGCTCTTGGAGCTGTCTAGATTTTCAGTCAACTCTGACTTGTCACACTCGCACGGATAACCACAGTGTTGGAAATCCTGCCAAAAATACCCAATAATGTATCTTTAAGAAGGCATCACATTGCATAATGTGGTTTTGAACAACAGCCAAGCAATGTTGACAGAAAAGAACGCTAATAAAACCAATATGTCAAATAGTTGGGTAGTGTTTGTTGGTTGCTGGTTGATTAATGCCATAGCTATATACACAGCAGACCAGGGTTCAGTTGCCCACTTTACCAGAAGCGCCAATGCTTTAGGCCATTTTGGGAAATACTCGTAACTCCACGCCCATGCGTAGACATTTTTGAGGAAGGGGCTCTAAAGGAAAAAGAAAACATGGTCTTAATTTAATTTACCGCATATGGCAATCACTCTTATCAAGACACAGTGTGATCATGTTTCAAACCAAACATAGTGTGAAGAGTTTTTCCAAAGGCCGACAAAAATACTAATGTTACAGTCTGTGAGTAGATTTGAACCCTGGTTGCCAGCATGTGAAGCCACAGTGTTACTCACTATGCTATTTGATCACTACATATGTTTGATTATAACTCTATTTAAGAGCTCAAAGGATCCTTGTATACATCTGCGTTTTTTGGTGTAGCAATTAAAACTCCTTACTGCTGTGTGTTTGGTTATTATTCAGAATAACCACTTTATGAAACATTACACACTCTTAGAAATGATCAGTGTTTCATGAGTGGCATGTCTACGACAGATTAGAGGTAAAATCACCAGGGGTGGTCGGTTCTGCACAAAACAATGAATCTTGTAGAACCAAAGCAGACCCACAAACTCTATTTCCGGGGCAATGCTGAGCCTAACCTATACTACCTATACTGAAACAGATCTTAACAATGACAGAGGCAATTTAAAAAGGGTTATTATACACACCAACTAAGAGGGCACTTATACAGTCTCTGGGCAACGTTGCCTCAACGTTCTACACCTTCTGGATATGTACTACCCAACATACCTACCATATATGTAGTTCTGTGCCAAGTACTACTCCACACGGAAGCCTTTCATTTACTGCTCATAGAATTTCACATGTAGGTGATGAGATTTTCTTGTCTGCCCCTCGTCTCTCGTTCTCTTTTACCCACTTACTCTGCCTCTCTCTCTTTCCTTCCCCATTCCTCTTCTGGCTTACACAACACTGCCTCTCTCTTCTTCTATCTCTCTCTTTCTCATACAATACTCCCTCTCTTTCTTACTTTCTCTCCCTTTCATTCTCTCTCTGTTTCTCTGTCTCTCCTTCTCTCCTTCTCTGTTTCTCTCTTTCTCTTCTGCACCACAGTGTCTCTCTCCCCCACTCACTCTCTCTCTGTCCCCCACTCACTCTCTCTCTGTCCCCCACTCACTATCTCTCTCTCTCTTTCTCTCTCCCACACACACACACACAAAACACTCCCTCTTTCTCTTTTACTCACAAAACTTTCTCTTTCTCTCTCTCTGTCTCTGTTTCTCACTCACTCTCCATTCTCACTCTCTAGCTCTTTCTAGCACTTTCACTCACTGTCTCTCACTCTCTCTCTCTCTCTCTCTCTCTCTCTCTCTCTCTCTCTCTCTCTCTCTCTCTCTCTTTCTCTCTCTCTCTCTCTCTAATATGTGACCGAGTACCACTCCGCATACCGGAACCCCATGTGGGACTGGTGATCTCTTCTCTGTTTCTTTTCCTCAGCTGCAGCTGCGAACGTGCTAGAAATCTGCACTCAGCACCCCAAAGACCTTTCCATCAAGTGCTGAGCTCAGGGCTTCCAGAGACTGACTTTCTGATTGTCAGAAAGTTACATGTAATAAATCTGGCTTTATGTGGGGTGAATTTGGGAATTTGCTGGGCTGAGAGACTAAGTTCAGATCAATCACAGTTTGCCATTATACATACATTTAGTTGAATTCATACATATTTACAGTAGCAGTGTAACAAAGCGTAGTGAATCAAATAAATGTTCAAAAAAGTGCTGTAAACCGCATTAAGTACAAGACATTGATTATGCAACCTTATATACAAGAAAAGACTATAAGTAGCATAATGTTAGAAACTATAGCATAGAAGCTAGAGAATACTTTCAGCAGAGTACATTTATTTATAATGTAAGAGAAACCACAGAAACGTGTAAAATGCATTTCTGCTTTAAATTCCATAGATGTACTCACTTGACCTAAACCATCTCTTCAAATGGATTAGAATGTGGGAAAAGATGGTAGTGATTATAAATAACAGTAGTATAAGGTAATAAACAAAATACAATTGTGGCCTGTTAGATGCAATATAATGTTCATTTCGCTATATTGTGCCTAAGAGGCCACAAACAGATGCAATACATCTACACTGAAACCATGACTAGAAGTTGCTTGACTGACTGTATCCTGTACTCACATCAGTCTCTGCTGGTTTCTCTCACAAACAACCTGTTTTTTACCACAGAGTGAGTCACAGCCGAATCACCACAACACTAAGCCCCCGGTCGCTCATCACACCACCATTATGCTAAACTCATGACTCCACGTTTTCAGATTGTCATGAGAAACCTCAAACTGTGTTTCCTCTGTTCTCCTTTGCTATAATGATGAACTGAAATAGAAAGACAATGAGGTGTGGATAATGACTGCAGTGGTCATGACAAAATCATAAAGTTCTTTATCCTAATATAGTCTCTGTTATGTTGGATTATATAAAGCTAAGCTAAAGCAGCCTAATTGCTATCTGCTAGATACAGCCAGCTAATAGAAAGCTAGCCTTTCTTTCATTTATTCTTTCTGTAAGAAAATTTTATATGAGAATGTACATTTCATTGGGTCTGTGTTTTGTGTACATTTGCTAAATGATGTTTACAGTATTTGCTACAAAAAGACTCTATTTAGTTCTCATACTGTACTTGTATTCTCTGGCTGAATACTTTAGCTTACACTGAATTCACAACAAATGTGACACGTCAACATCACATAAGAATAGCACATGTGGAGCACATGCGTCCGAGTGTCCAATCAACACGGCCTCTGACTCATCTCCATCTCTGTGCAAACACTTAAAGTGGGAATATCAGCTGTTTTTTCTCCTTTTCTTTTTTTTCATTAAAATAGTTCCATAGCACCTTTAAAGACTGGCAGCAGATCTTTTTTTATTGTGATGAACTTTGTACCACTGTTCTTGTCAGATAAAGGCCTCATCATAACAGTAGCTTCCACACACTGTTAGTACAGCGCAGGAGCTGCTCAGTAGAACTAAGCCAAAGAGATCATCACATTTTAGTACTTTATTATCTTAAATATAGTTTAGAACGTTACAGAAAGAGGAAGTACGTGATGTGACTTGCTCAGCTTCAAAAAGACTCTGCATGTAAAAACCCAGTCGGTAGGAAGGGCTTGTGCAGATGATATAGATCTGTTCTGTCAGAAAGACGGCTTAAAGTGTTTCAGGAACACATCTGCTGTGAGTTGGAGTAACTATAGGGGGTGTAAAAAATATAGGAAACACCACATTAGATACTCATATTTATTGGCCATTTTATCAGAAACACTCAGGTTTACACTTACAGACTGAAACCAATTTGTTGAAGCTCAACATATCAGTTGCCCTCTTTCCCGTTTGTCAGCCAGATATTATTTGGGCAGTGGGTCATTCTCAGCTCTGCAGCAACATAGACATGGTCATGGTAGTGTGTGTGGTGTTGCATGAGTAACAGACACTGACATGTCACTCAGGCACATCAGGTACAGCAGGGTTGCTTTGGGGTTTTAAACGCTGTGTACACTTACTATCCACCTCATCAGACACACTTATCTCACACTTACCTTACACCTTTATGTGTACAGTTAGAGACTGTAGTGCATCTTTTTCCACACACAATCTGCATCAGCCATCCTCTAGCCCTTCATCAATGGTCAGTTTTTGACCACAGAGCTACTCTTGCATGGATATTTTTGTTTGGTGGACTAGCAGTGACACTGATGTTTGTAAAACACCAGCCAGACCGCTGACCCTGACACACTCATACCAGCACCACACATGCTATTATGACCATGTGTCAGCAGCATCACTGCTGTGCTGAGAATGGTCAACAGTGGTCATATGGTGGTCAGTTTCTACTTTCCAAAGATGGACGGGGTAAAGGGGTACTGATGAATTGTGCTACAGTTGTGCACTCGCAGTACTACGTAAAATCCCTTTGCATTTATTACATGCTTCTGTGAACACGTCCAATGTTCAGTTAGTTGAAACACAAAAACAACACCAACACCAAGGTTGGTCGAATTTTCTGCCTCACAGGTCATATCAATTACAGTCATTTATCAGTCCAAAATCTTACTCCACATCTCAGATGTCCAGTTTCAGTTTTGTAGTGCAAATCTTCTTTTTTTGTCTACTTTTTTTTCTAAATGGCTTCTTGAAAGCTCCACATCATTTCAGACTCATAGTGGTTTGTTGTATTTTCACAGTGTAAATATGGAATGAAACATCTGTGGATTTTTTCAGAACTGAAGCAAGAGTGGAGCTTTAAGTGCTGTTTATCTGATGGTGACAGTTTTTGTGGTCTACCAGGTCTTGCGTGGTTGTTAGGAGTCCCATTTTTGTAATTTTTTTCTGTATTTTTTTTTTTAGTCTTTTTTTTTTTATAACTCCAGTTCTGGAAACTAGGAAGGCTCATATGTATGAAGCATCATTTACTTCAGACATTTCTGAAAGCCATGCGTGGTCAAGACCGAATCATTTACTCCAGTAAGTGTAGTAACTTCATGACAGTAAGTCCAACGTCCACATCCTGGCTGTGGAAGCTATTTTTAGAGAACGCTCCCATTAGCTTTTCAAGGGAAAATCTTTGTGGACATGATCTTTCTGTTTGTATTGACACAGTTAACTTTCCACGGAGAAATGCAGTATACTGTTACATTTAGTTACCATTGAGACACAAGAGCTGATTGCTATCTCCACGCTCAGCCTGTCACATCTTGTGTAGCTTCAAAGCAACACTAAGGGTGACACAAACACATGCCAGTGGAGATAGATGCACTTTAAAGTTGTCATGTGTTGTGGAGCCCTATCTGTCTCAGACTCAGGTGAGATAAGAGCATGTTCTCCAGTCAGAGACTGAACAGGTAGAGAGATTAAGACTGCATGATATGGACTGGTTAGTGGCTCATTTGCACATTGTAGCCTTATGTTGTGATGCAACCTACCCTTCTCTATCTTTATCACAGTCTGCAGTCACTTAGTCGACTCTTCACTTCAGCTAAAGCACTCAGGCCTACAGTGCCTTAATTCAGATGTGCACCTATACTATGCATGAAATGATCCCCTAATCACTATTTCTTACATTATAAAATAAGGAGAACTTTACAGAACATTATTATAGAGAACAGAAATGGTCCCTTCTGCAGGGGGCATTAGAAGATCAGAAACTGTCTGTGGAACATTTAAAAAAATTGGTTCAAAAGCCTTTCAACTGACTTTATACTAAATTCCTTTTGCTTTGAATAAGGCTATACCTTAATTATGTTTATTTTTTTTAAACGAATGATTGAACATTCAATGTTGTCAATCGTAACACCGTCAATTCTTTGCCAAATGTCTCAGTAGTGACTGTTTCAGTAGTGACAATTTTAGCTAATTTTGAGCATAACTCAAAAATGCTAGCCAGTAAATGACTAGCAAACACAGCTTTGAACAGTTGTGCAGACTGATTAAAATCATAGTATTTTATTAAAACGCAAAAAAGTTTGCTTAATTGCAGAAAATTGCAGAAAAAGTTTCAGCAGTGACAATTCTTAATGTTACACACTGATTTTCAGACTTTGGGACAAAGATGCAGTCTTACTTACTGCTCTAAAATGCAGGGGTAAGGCTAAAATAAGGCTCCACCTATGGACTAAAATTCTTTTTGTTTTGGTAGTGATTTAAAAACTTGGATTTTCTTTTTTTTAATTGAAAAAGTTAAACTCACTTTAAGTATTATTTTCACAAGCAGAAATTTAGGTGTTAGGTGTTGTGACAGACCCCTCCCAATAGAAAGTACCTTATATATGATGATTTTGTAGGTATTTAGCTTTTTACTATCTCAGAGTTTAAAGAGATCATAACATGATCCTTGTGAATAGCTAAAGTGTGAATACTTAATTGTTTTTTTTTTACTAATTCAGTAGCATGATCCATACAGGACATTTTTATGGTAATATAAATGGACCATAATCATTGTTGGTCACATTGGAGAACTATATAGAACACTATTATAAAGAAGAAAAATGGTCCCCCGTCATTATTCCCTCCAAAGAATTCCTATATAGAACACAATATTAAAGGGAATAGAAATGGTCTCCTTAACACTGTATAGTGTTCCAGTGTAGGGAATAGTGATTAGGGGAAAATTTCTCTTCTCAATAAAAGTATTCTGTATAGTGTTCCAATATAGGGAACATAGATGGCCCCTAATTCACTATTCCCTACATTGGAACGCTATATTGAACACTGTTATAAAGAAGAGATATAGTCCCCAAATCACTACTCGCTTCATTGGAACACTACATAAAACATTATTATAAAGAAAATAAGTGGTCCCTTAAAGCTAGGGAATTCT
This sequence comes from Colossoma macropomum, assembly GCF_904425465.1. Taxonomy (NCBI): domain Eukaryota; kingdom Metazoa; phylum Chordata; class Actinopteri; order Characiformes; family Serrasalmidae; genus Colossoma; species Colossoma macropomum. Next base: position 42,760,482 of record NW_023494792.1, on the reverse strand, counting down.
TGATTAAGTAAACTCTATTGTATGCTAACAGGTTTGTTCATCACTCTGGCTTTGGTTCCATTTCATTACATATGACACAGTGCATTACAGATTTTCTATGTCTGTTAGAATATATTGTTTGTGCTCCTGTTTCAGTGCATTGTGAGATTACAAGGGAACACTGGGAATTCTCCACTATATTTTCATACACCACTACAAATCCACAGACTCCCCAAACAGTGCACTATATAGTGAATAGTTTCGAACACAGCCCCGATCTTCAGGCCCACCCTGAAAGGCTGCTTTGATCTGGCCGGTGTTATCACGGCCGAACCAGAAGGATAAATGCGCTCCTCTAAATGCATTTGCTATTTGAAAGTGAAATCAGCTCCACTTCAGAGTTGGCATTTGACATGGCCATTGAGGCTCTTCCAGATAAAAAGAGGAGCATATATGGATCCTGTAAAAGAGCACAGAGCGTCTCCTGTGGTGAAAAAATTAGTATGACCAGCAAGACTCGTGTTTGCTTTGCTTATAGGAAGAAGCCGGAAAGTCAGATCTGAGTCTTTAGAAACTGAGGCAAAGGACACTGAATTATTCATAAGGATGCAACCTCTACACTAGATGTCAAAGGTTCGGTTGATTTGAATGTAGTTTAACTACTTAAACCTGCGTGTTCACACTTCAACATTGCTTTCATAATAGTAACCAAATCATTTACATGATTTATTGTATTTCTTGTAAGATTTCATAGATCTGAAATGGTAACTTGACAGTAGAAGGGAAAAAAAAAAGTTTTGTAACATTGAATGTAAGTTGAAATGGCAAGACTTTAGGGGTTCCAGGGTGATGCATTTGTTTTATACTCAGATTAGCTGGAGGCTACCAGCCAAGGGGTCTTCTTCAAGAAGGCTATTTAAAAAAAATCAAGTATGAAATTTAATGTTTCCATTCATTTATTAATGTAATCTACTGTATCTACTCTGTCATGAACGAATCCACAAAGGCAGAGTTAACTAACTATTGGTCTAAATTAGAAGAATATCTAAATTAATTATAGCTAAATTACATTCATGCTCACTCAGTGTGCAGCATTCGTGCTGCGCCAGGTTTTCGTTTGAGCGGTTCCTCTTGCATGCAGCCCACTATTTTTGCTTTTAACATTCTAATCATCAGTCTAAGCTGATTTTATATAACTTATGTTAGGCAACCAGCCTCACTGTCTTGTGGGTGAAGCTAATCTACCCAGATGTAAATATTTAGCTGCAGACAAATGAAAAAACAAAGACTTGTGGGAAAGATTTTCAGCATAGATTGTAAACATGTCATGAGCTGTATGAAGCTGTCTAGCAGGTCAGATGTTGCCCAGGGTCAGTTGCTTGAGACCCTTGGTCTATGCTTTTGCCCTGGTGCCAGGAGTTTGTGAGTTCAATCCCCCAGGACACCACAGCCATCTGTGGCTGTCCCTCCCTCTACCTCATCCCTCAGTGTGATGTTGCCAACATGAGCTGATGTAACAGTGTTGGAGGTTAATGTTCTCCAAGCCTGTTGAACTGTAAAGCGATGTTGTGTTAGTGTCAGTTTGAAAACATGCAGTGGCGCTTCATTTGTCTTGGAAAAGGTAAATGCTAACCTTCATCCTCCTCCCTCCAGTAGCACTGTGTGATGGAAGAGACCAAGCCAGTAGGTAAAATTATAAAGAAAAAAAAAATCAAGATTTTATTTCTTGTTTTAGCCAGTTCAATTGGTCCATTCATCATTAAATGTTCACACAATGAAAAGGAGCCCTGGTGTTTTCAAGTGGAGCAAAAATAATACATGAAAAAAGAGGTTATAAGTTACAAAGTCTTGATACGACAGTGTTGTGTTACTGCCTACAGCCTACAGTTTAAGGGCTTAATGTTTCAAGTGGATGTTTCCTTTTACTATCTTAATGAATTCAAGGTGCAGAGTTCAGAGAATATTACACAAAGCAGGATACGAGGATTTCAGCTTATTAAAGTTATTGCAGGCATCGTGTTCATTGGTGTTTCAGATTACTGGGTGATAAAGTCTTTGGTGTATCTCAGGTCTTGGTTCTGCCTGTCCGTGGCATTTTGAAACCCACTGGATCAGGTTGCTTTCCTTGGCTCAACACAAAACCAGTATTGAGGGACCACGTAGTCTGCCAGGCAACCCCTTGTTTTCCTTGCTGTCTTTGTACCCCACTACTTCTCTCTCTCTTTCTCTTTCTCTGTCTTGCTCTCTCTCTCATCGGCTGCACATGCTAATACACCGTTGTACTCAGTCTCTCAGACTCTGGGTGGTCCTCCGTGTGCAAAAGCCTAAAAGACTAAAGACTACTTGAAATAAAAACAGGAAAACGTCTGTCTCCTGATTGGCGTCTGCCTGCACTTTACTAAATTAAAACCTTGGGTGACCTTCTGATTCCAGGCACTCAGCTGCTGCTTCTAGACAGAATATGGCCCAGACTTATCTTAGGTCCCCACTGTTATCAGCTCATTCAGTAATAAAACTTTATTTAGATGGTCTGCTGTATATGTTTACAGTTTCTTACCCTGTCATTCATTTACATTCTATTAAAGGGGAATCCACCAATTTTTCAAAAATTCTGTACAATTAAATGGCTAAGACATGAATAAAGTCTTTCAGAATGGCTTGATATGAAATTAACTGTTTGAGATAATTGAAGAGAATTATTCACAGTGGTACTGATAGGAACTAGACGTCTAAAGCATTTAATGCTTCTAAAAGTTCACTCACGGAATGTTGTTAGATGAAATGGTTAAGAATACACTGCCTATTGCTTGAGACACTGTTTTACGTCAGTTTTGAGGTAAGTTTTCCACCTAAAATGTATTTTTTAAACATATATTCATGATGAGGCAAAAAAATCCCTTTATCACCATTACATATAAAAAATCAGAAGACATGCATGTTTACTGATGCTGTTGGACAATAAATAAAATGGCAATATTTGCGCTGGTTCCCATCATTACCACTGTAAAAAAACCTACGTTGGTGAGTTTCTCCACAATGAACTATTTCACATCAGACCAGCCTGATTGACTTTGTATACATTTTGATAATTAAAAGTTTGCAGGTGTTTTGAAAAATCTACGGAATTCACCTTTAAATAGCTAAATGTAGCGCTCTAACCATAACCATAATCTCAAACGAAAACCTAAACCTAACACTAGTTTTGATCCTAATCTGAACCCTAATACTGCTGAGAACCAACAGAGTTTTGCCAGACAGTTCTCCCGCTCCATCATGCATATGCTCTAATGGTGCGGACGCTGACGTCTACACTTTTAGAGTACGTCTTATTAAATCATGCACTCTAGTTGTTGTGAAGCAAAAGGCCTTACATTAATTAAGGCCTATGCCAAAAATGTGACTATTTCAAATATTTAATCTGTTCTTCTCCATTAAAACATGACTTCTCAATGATGTTGTTGCATTTATCTGATGTGCCAAGAATATGATCTAACTGACCTAAGCCAAAAATGATTGAGGAATACAGATTTTCATTTAGTTTGTCTTGCAAACTGCATTTTTGAACAAGGAAAACAGCAAAAGTAGGAAAATAAGTCACACATCAGATTCTTTTACTGTTAATCAGACTAAACGACACAAATCTGAATTGCCCTCTAAATGTGTTCACCTCTGAATGCACTGTCTCAGAAAAAAAAAATCACACTGTATCTAACAAAAAAGGCAGCGTCTTATATCTTTTATACAGTCATAGATAAAACAGGTAGCACAAAAAAAAACTCATTGAATTGTGGCAGCACGGCTCGTCTTCAATCTCCCCAAGTTCAGCCACGTCACCCCACTGCTGCGCTCCCTTCACTGGCTTCCTGTAGCTGCACGCATCAGATTTAAAACCCTTATGCTTGCTTACAAAGCCAAAAATGGACCAGCCCCTCCCTACTTGATGGCAATGGTGAAATCTCGAACTGTACCACGAGCCCTTCGAGCTTCGAGCACAGCTCGGCTTGACCCGCCATCCTTCAAGGCGCGCAGAAGGCAAGCATCAAGACTGTTCTCTGTGCTGGCACCCAGGTGGTGGAACGAACTCCCACTGGCTGTCCGTACAGCAGAGTCTCTTGCTGTCTTCAAACGCAGACTGAAGACACACCTG